>NC_090366.1:7048607-7110202 GCF_035084215.1 Heptranchias perlo | reverse complement strand
TGAGGGAGAGGAGTGGAGTGGGAGGGAGAGGAGTGGGAGGGAGAGAGTGGAGAGGGAGAGGAGAGGAGTGGAGTGGGAGGGCGAGGAGTGGAGTGGGAGGGAGAGAGTGGAGTGGAGGGAGAGGAGTGGAGTGGGAGGGAGAGGAGTGGAGTGGGAGGGAGAGGAGTGGAGTGGAGGGAGAGGAGTGGAGTGGGAGGGAGAGGAGTGGAGTGGGAGGGAGAGGAGTGGAGTGGGAGGGAGAGGAGTGGATTGGGAGGAGAGGAGTGGAGTGGGAGGGAGAGGAGTGGAGTGGAGGAGAGGAGTGGGAGGGAGGGGAGTGGAGAGGGAGGGAGTGGAGAGGAGTGGGAGGGAGAGGAGTGGAGTGGGAGGGAGAGGAGTGGAGTGGGAGGGAGAGGAGTGGGAGGGAGAGGAGAGGAGTGGGAGGAGAGGAGAGGAGTGGGAGGGAGTGGAGAGGAGTGGGAGGGAGAGGAGTGGAGTGGGAGGAGAGGAGTGGAGTGGGAGGGAGAGGAGAGGAGTGGAGTGGGAGGAGAGGAGTGGAGTGGGAGGAGAGGAGTGGAGTGGAGGGAGAGGAGTGGAGTGGGAGGGAGAGGAGTGGGAGGAGAGGAGTGGAGAGGGAGAGGAGTGGAGTGGAGAGGAGTGGAGTGGGAGAGGAGTGGAGTGGGAGGGAGAGGAGTGGGAGGGAGAGGAGTGGAGTGGGAGGGAGAGGAGAGGAGTGGAGGAGGAGGAGTGGAGTGGGAGGGAGAGGAGTGGGAGGGAGAGGAGTGGGAGGGAGAGGAGTGGGAGGAGAGGAGTGGGAGGGAGAGGAGTGGAGTGGGAGGGAGAGGAGTGGGAGGGAGAGGAGAGGAGTGGGAGGGAGAGGAGAGGAGTGGGAGGAGAGGAGGAGGTGGAGTGGGAGGGAGAGGAGAGGAGTGGAGGGAGAGGAGAGGAGTGGAGGGAGAGGAGTGGAGTGGGAGGGAGAGGAGAGGAGTGGGAGGGAGAGGAGAGGAGTGGAGGGAGAGGAGTGGAGTGGGAGGGAGAGGAGTGGAGTGGGAGGGAGAGGAGAGGAGTGGGAGGGAGAGGAGTGGAGTGGGAGGGAGAGGAGTGGAGTGGAGTGGGAGGGAGAGGAGTGGAGTGGGAGGAGAGGAGTGGAGTGGGAGGGAGAGGAGTGGAGTGGAGGGAGAGGAGTGGGAGGGAGAGGAGTGGGAGGGAGAGGAGTGGGAGGGAGAGGAGTGGAGGGAGAGGAGTGGGAGGGAGAGGAGTGGGAGGGAGAGGAGTGGAGTGGAGTGGAGGGAGAGGAGTGGAGTGGGAGGGAGAGGAGTGGGGAGGGAGGGAGAGGAGTGGAGAGGGAGGGAGAGGAGGTGGAGTGGGAGGGAGAGGAGTGAGTGGAGGGAGAGGAGTGGAGTGGGAGGGAGAGGAGTGGAGTGGGAGGGAGAGGAGAGTGGGATGGAGAGGGAGTGGAGTGGAGAGGAGGGAGAGGAGTGGGAGGAGAGGAGTGGAGTGAGGGAGGAGTGGAGTGGGAGGGGAGAGGAGTGGAGTGGAGGAGGGAGAGGAGAGGAGTGGAGTGGGAGGGAGAGGAGTGGAGGGAGAGGAGTGGAAGTGGAGGGAGGAGTGGAGTGGAGGGAGAGGAGTGGAGTGGGGAGGAGAGGAGTGGAGTGGAGGGATCGATGGAGTGGAGGGAGAGGAGTGGAGTGGGAGGAGCGGAGGAGAGGAGTGGGCGAGGAGGGAGAGGAGTGGAGGGAGGGAGAGGAGTGGAGTGGAGGAGAGGAGAGGAGGTGAGGAGAGGAGTGGAGAGGAGGAGAGTGGGAGGAGAGGAGAGGAGTGGAGTGGAGTGAGAGGAGTGGAGGGAGTGGAGAGGGAGTGGGAGTGGAGTGGGAGGAGAGGAGAGGAGAGGAGTGGAGTGGAGGAGAGGAGTGGGAGGGAGTGGAGAGGAGTGGAGTGGAGTGGAGGGAGAGGAGAGGAGTGGGAGGGAGAGGAGTGGAGTGGGAGGGAGAGGAGTGGAGTGGGAGAGGAGTGGAGTGGGAGGGAGAGGAGTGGAGTGGGAGGGAGAGGAGTGGAGTGGGAGGGAGAGGAGTGGAGTGGGAGAGGAGTGGAGTGGAGGGAGAGGAGTGGGGGGGAGGGGGATAGGGGAGGAGAGGAAGGGGAGAGAGGAGGGGGGCAGGGATCACGACAATCTGACCAGCATGTCCATTTAGTGGGGGGAAGGGAGTGGAGGAAGGGGAGAGGGGAGGGTCAGCGGGGGTCACTGGGGTTTGGTTCAGTGCCTCTGTTCAGGGATGTGGGTCTCTCTGGGCGGGGGTTTGTCTGCCTGTGCAGCGCCCACTGCGGACTATACCAGGCCTCCCCCCCCGGGGCTCTTCCCCCCCGGGGCTCCTCCTCCCCCCCCCCCCCCCCGGGGCTCACCCCCCCCCGGGGCTCCTCCTCCCCCCCGGGGCCCCCCGGGGCTCCCTCCCCCCCCCCCCCCCCGGGGCTCCCCCCACCCCCCCCCCCGGGCCCTGACCTCAGTCACTGATTGACTCCCGTTGGTCTGATAGAATCTGCCGGCAGAGTTTCAGTCCCAGTCTGGACAGGTCGCTGTTTTTTAACCTGTGAACATGTGTAAATATTCACGGCTCAGCCTGGGCTGGGCTGTACCTCACACGCTAACAATTAAACACAAATCCTCTGTTTCCTTCTCCGTCTTGGATCATGTTTTCTGTGTAAAATTTACTGACAGCAGTGAGTTCCCATCAAGCTCCTCTCCCGGATCTGTCGCAGCGCAGGACGTGATCCCAGGACACTCCCCCCGACCCGGGACACTCCCCCCGACCCGGGACACTCCCCGTGACAGCCCCCCGACCCGGGACACTCCCCCTGACCGGGACACTCCCCCCGACCCGGGACACTCCCCGTGACAGCCCCCCGACCCGGGACACTCCCCCCGACCCGGACACTCCCCCCGACCCGGGACACTCCCCCCGACCCGGGACACTCCCCCCGACCCGGGACACTCCCCCCGACCCGGGACACTCCCCCCGACCCGGGACACTCCCCCCGACCCGGGACACTCCCCGTGACAGCCCCCCGACCCGGGACACTCCCCCTGACCCGGGACACTCCCCCCCGACCCGGGACACTCCCCCCGACCCGGGACACTCCCCCCGACCCGGGACACTCCCCCCGACCCGGGACACTCCCCCCGACCCGGGACACTCCCCCCGACCCGGGACACTCCCCCCGACCCGGGACACTCCCCCCGACCCGGGACACTCCCCCCGACCCGGGACACTCCCCCCGACCCGGGACACTCCCCCCGACCCGGGACACTCCCCCCGACCCGGGACACTCCCCCCGACCCGGGACACTCCCCGTGACAGCCCCCCGACCCGGGACACTCCCCGTGACGGCCCTCGGACCCGGGACACTCCCCCCGACCCGGGACACTCCCCGTGACGGCCCTCGGACCCGGGACACTCCCCCCGACCCGGGACACTCCCCCTGACGGCCCTCGGACCCGGGACACTCCCCCCGACCCGGGACACTCCCCCCGACCCGGGACACTCCCCCCGACCCGGGACACTCCCCCCGACGGCCCTCGGACCCGGGACACTCCCCCTGACCCGGGACACTCCCCCCGACGGCCCTCGGACCCGGGGACAACTCCCCCGACGGCCCTCGGACCCGGGACAACTCCCCCTGACCCGGGACACTCCCCCTGACCCGGGACACTCCCTCGGACCCGGGGACACTCCCCCTGACGGCCCTCGGACCCGGGACACTCCCCCTGACGGCCCTCGGACCCGGGGACAACTCCCTCGGACCCGGGACAACTCCCCCTGACCCGGGACAACTCCCTCTGACCCGGGACACTCCCCTGACGGCCCTCGGACCCGGGACACTCCCCCCGACCCGGGACACTCCCCCTGACCCGGGACACTCCCCTGACGGCCCTCGGACCCGGGGACACTCCCCCCGACCCGGGACACTCCCCCCGACGGCCCCCCGACCCGGGACACTCCCCCCGACCCGGGACACTCCCCCGACGGCCCCCCGACCCGGGACACTCCCCCCGACCCGGGACACTCCCCCTGACGGCCCTCGGACCCGGGACACTCCCCCCGACCCGGGACACTCCCCCTGACGGCCCTCGGACCCGGGACACTCCCCCCGACCCGGGACACTCCCCCCGACCCGGGACACTCCCCCCGACGGCCCCCCGACCCGGGACACTCCCCCCGACCCGGGACACTCCCCTGACGGCCCTCGGACCCGGGACACTCCCCCCGACCCGGGACACATCCCCCGACCCGGGACACTCCCCCCGACGGCCCTCGGACCCGGGACACTCCCCCCGACGGCCCTCGGACCCGGGACACTCCCCCTGACCCGGGACACTCCCTCGGACCCGGGACACTCCCCCCGACGGCCCTCGGACCCGGGACACTCCCCCCGACGGCCCCCTGACCCGGGACACTCCCCCCGACCCGGGACACTCCCCCCGACCCGGGACACTCCCCCCGACGGCCCCCCGACCCGGGACACTCCCCCTGACGGCCCTCGGACCCGGGACACTCCCTCGGACCCGGGACACTCCCTCGGACCCGGGACACTCCCCCCGACCCGGGACACTCCCCCCGACCCGGGACACTCCCCCCGACCCGGGACACTCCCCGTGACGGCCCCCCGACCCGGGACACTCCCCCTGACGGCCCCCCGACCCGGGACACTCCCCCTGACGGCCCTCGGACCCGGGACACTCCCCCCGACCCGGGACACTCCCCCCGACCCGGGACACTCCCCGTGACAGCCCTCGGACCCGGGACACTCCCCCCGACCCGGGACACTCCCCCCGACCCGGGACACTCCCCCCGACCCGGGACACTCCCCCCGACGGCCCTCGGACCCGGGACACTCCCCCTGACCCGGGACACTCCCCCCGACGGCCCTCGGACCCGGGACAACTCCCCCTGACCCGGGACACTCCCCCCGACCCGGGACACTCCCCCTGACGGCCCTCGGACCCGGGACACTCCCCCCGTCCCGGGACACTCCCCCCGACCCGGGACACTCCCCCCGACGGCCCCCCGACCCGGGACACTCCCCCCGACCCGGGACACTCCCCGTGACAGCCCTCGGACCCGGGACACTCCCCCCGACCCGGGACACTCCCCCTGACGGCCCTCGGACCCGGGACACTCCCCCCGACCCGGGACACTCCCCCTGACGGCCCTCGGACCCGGGACACTCCCCCCGACCCGGGACACTCCCCCCGACCCGGGACACTCCCCCCGACGGCCCTCGGACCCGGGACACTCCCCCCGACCCGGGACACTCCCTCGGACCCGGGACACTCCCCCTGACGGCCCTCGGACCCGGGACACTCCCCCTGACCCGGGACACTCCCCCCGACGGCCCCCT
Organism: Heptranchias perlo; assembly: GCF_035084215.1. NCBI lineage: Eukaryota > Metazoa > Chordata > Chondrichthyes > Hexanchiformes > Hexanchidae > Heptranchias > Heptranchias perlo. Next base: position 7,104,829 of record NC_090366.1, on the reverse strand, counting down.
GACCCGGGACACTCCCCCCGACCCGGGACACTCCCCCCGACCCGGGACACTCCCCCCGACGGCCCCCCGACCCGGGACACTCCCCCTGACGGCCCTCGGACCCGGGACACTCCCCCCGACCCGGGACACTCCCCCCGACCCGGGACACTCCCCCCGACCCGGGACACTCCCCCCGACGGCCCTCGGACCCGGGACACTCCCCCTGACCCGGGACACTCCCCCCGACGGCCCTCGGACCCGGGACAACTCCCCCTGACCCGGGACACTCCCTCGGACCCGGGACACTCCCCCTGACGGCCCTCGGACCCGGGACACTCCCCCTGACGGCCCTCGGACTCAGGACACTCCCTGAAATGTCATTTTTTTAATATTTCAAAATATACTTTATTTCATACAATTCAATGTAAAAGGACACACTTTCAACCAATATAGTTCCAACCAATACAATGCAGATTGTACACAATATGATCTTATTATTACAATTCTAAACACAGTACATATCTCCTAATACAGTCTGTACAATACAAGGTGGGGTGGCCTTACACGGTGGTCTTTCCCCATCGATCCTTTGTGTCGGTCACAGCTCGTCTCAGTGCGTCCCGCAGCACGTCCTCCTGGACCTTGGACCACGCCAGTCGGCAACACTCGGTCTGTGGACAGCTCCTTCAGCTGGAAGACCAGCAGGTTTCGGGTTGATGGTCTTCCAGCCGATATCTGTCCCGGTGTGCATCCCGGGAACATCCTGTGGAGCAGTTTGGGCGACCGAGCTGTTTGGGATGAACCAGGACAGATACCAACACATCTCTCTCCACACGCTCTGCGCGAAGGGACAGTCCATCAGGAGATGGACGACGGTCTCCTCCCCTCCGCAGCCTCGAGGGCAGCTCGCGGTGGCGCTTAGGTTCCGTGCGGGTTGGAAGGACCGCACTGGGAGGGCGCTCACCACCATCCAGGCTACATCCTGGTGCCGGTTGGTCCGTTCTGCCAAATGTTATCGACCGTCTGGTCGGGGAAAAGCCCGATCGGATCCACCCTCTCCATTCCCTGCAGGACTCTCCAAACGTTCCGTGTCGACCACTGCCTGACGGCCTCGTGGTCGAAGGGGTTCCTCCTCAGGAGCATCTCCAACTGGGACAGGTGGTGGGGGACAGTCCAGAACACACATGTTCACATGTTGGACAGGACGTCCTGTGCCTGCTTGGCCAGCGTGGCCAGATCCAGCCGCCTTGGTGCGTTGGACAGGTAGAAACTCAGCATGTAGTGACACTTGGTGTTTGCATACTGGGACTCTACACACATCCTGAGGCAGCCACACACAAAGGTGGCCATCAGGATCAGGGCGGCATTGGGGATGCTCTTCCCCCCCCCCCCCACCTACCTTTTTTGTCTGGGGCCTTGTACATGGTGACCCTGTGGATGCGTTCTACCTTGGACCTCCGAAGTGGAAGATGGCTCGGGTGACTGTGATGGCAGAGTTGTGGGGAACGGGCGAGACCCTGGCCACGTAGAGCAACACCGTGTGTACCTCGCACCTTATCAACAGGCTCCTGCCGGTTATGGAGAGGGAGCCCCACCCCCCGTACCAAGCTTCTGTTTGGCTTTGGTGATCCGCTCCTCCCAGTTCTTCGTGCAGGGCTGGACCCCCCCCCCCCCGGAACCAGATCCCCAGCACCTTCAGGTTCACGCTGGTTCCCGAGGCCAGCTCGAACTGGTCGCAGACGCCCATCGGTCTGTGGACCGACCACTGATTGGAGCAAAAGAAGGTGTCGCCATCCATGTACAGGGAGGCCTTAACCTGAGAGCCTCGACTGCCTGGGATCAGCACCCCCGATACCCATGGCAAACGGCTCGATACAATAGAAGAACAAGACCGCGGAGAGAGAACAGGAAGGACTGGGAGGCCATGCTGTCCGTTCTCCGGGGTCCCTCACACGCAGGACACCCTCCCCTCCCCACCCCCGTAATGTCCCTCAGAGCCAGGACACTCCCTGTAACGTCCCTCAGGCCCAGAACGCTCCCTGTACTGTCCCTCAGGCCCAGGTCACTCCCCGTAATGTCCCTCAGGCCCAGGTCACTCCCCGTAATGTCCCTCAGGCCCAGGTCACTCCCCGTAATGTCCCTCAGACCCAGGACACTTCCTGTAATGTCCCTCAGGCCCAGGTCACTCCCCGTAATGTCCCTCAGGCCCAGGTCACTCCCCGTAATGTCCCTCAGACCCAGGACACTTCCTGTAACGTCCCTCAGGCCCAGAACGCTCCCTGTACTGTCCCTCAGGCCCAGGTCACTCCCCGTAATGTCCCTCAGGCCCAGGTCACTCCCCGTAATGTCCCTCAGGCCCAGGTCACTCCCCGTAATGTCCCTCAGACCCAGGACACTCCCTGTAACGTCCCTCAGGCCCAGAACGCTCCCTGTACTGTCCCTCAGGCCCAGGTCACTCCCCGTAATGTCCCTCAGGCCCAGGTCACTCCCCGTAATGTCCCTCAGGCCCAGGTCACTCCCCGTAATGTCCCTCAGACCCAGGACACTTCCTGTAATGTCCCTCAGGCCCAGGTCACTCCCCGTAACATCCCTCAGACCCTGGACACGCCCTGTAACATCCCTGAGCCCAGGACACTCCCCGTAACGCCCCTCAGACCCAGGACACTCCCCGTAATGTTACTCTGATGTTCCAGGATATTGACCCAGCAACAATGAAGGAACGCTGATTAAATTCCATGTCAGAATGGGATGCTGTTTGGAGGTGATGGTGTTTTCATGATATTACTGCTCATATCCTTTTTGGTGGACGAGGTCACGGATTTGGGTGGCCAATATTGTAGGTGTAGGTGACGGAGGGTCCCCCCCCCCCCAATCAGAGTGCCCCGCCCTGTAGGTGACGGAGGGTCCCCCCACAATCACAGAGTGCCCTGTCCAATAGATAGGAACAGGAGAAGGCCATTCAGCCCCTCGAGCCTATTCAGACATTCAGTTCGATCATGGCTGATCTGTATCTTAACTCCATCTACCCGCCTTGGTTCCGTAACCTTTAATCCCCTACCCAAAGGTGAATCTGCACCCCCTCCAAGGCCAGTGAAAAGCTGAGGTCCCAGAACAGATCCCTGGGGGACGCCACTCGTCACATCCTGACAATGTGAGTACAGACCCATTATCCCCACTCTCTGTCTCCTACCTCCTAACCAATTCCCGATATATGTCACAAGATGGTGGAGAGGCTTTGCAGGCTCAGGAGGTGAGCAATATCACAGAGTGCCCAGACTCTGCCCTGCGCTCATAGCCAGTGTTAATATGACTGGTCCCGTCATTGTTCACTCCTCCCAAGATGTTGACAGTAAGGGCTGGGCAGACGGTGGGGGGATTGGGGGGCTGGGTAATGGTATGGGGCTGGGTGATAGTGAGGGACTGGGTGATGGTGGGGGCACTGGGTGACGATGGAGGACTGTGTTTCAATTGCACATTATCTGGCACTTATGTGATGTGAATGCTACTTGCCACTTGTCAGCCCCAGCCTCGGTCTGATCCTGGTCCTCGTCTGGGCAGCTTCATTATCAGAGGGGTTCTGAATGGAGCTGAACATTGTGGAATTATCAGTGAACAGCCCACTCCTGACCTTATGATGGAGGGAAGGTCATTGATGAAGCAGCTGAAGATGGTTGGGTTGAGGACACTGCCCTGAGGAACTCCTGCAGCAATGTCCTGGGGCTGAGATGATTGGCCTCCAATAACCATCTCCCTGTGGGTCAGGATGACTCCAGGCACTGGAGGGTTTTCCCTTTGACCTGTTGTGCTCAGGCTCCTTGCTGTCACACTCGGTCAAATGCAGCTTTGATGTGGAAAACAGTCACTCTCTCTCACCTCTCCTCAGCTCGTGTCCATGTCTGGGTGAGGGCTGCGATGAGATCTGGAGCTGAGTTGTTCTGGTGTCGGTGAGTGAAGGCCCTGTCGATGGCTCCCTCCACCACATTATTGACACTTGGGATGTGACTGAAAAGGCAGTTCTTGGGATTTGTTGACTTTTTTCCCCAAGAGTGGATGTGGAAAACAGTTACTCTTAAATGGTGTGTTTTTAAATCAAAAAGTGTAATCATACAAGTTTTAAAAAAGACACAAATGACATGGTTAAAATAAGTTTGCTTTGATGCTGTTTCCCTCTAAATTCTTGCTCATCTCCCACTCCCTTTGCCCCACCATTGACGGCCGTGCCTTCAGCTGCCGAGACCCTAAGCTCTGGAATTCCCTCCCTAAACCTCTCCACCTCTCCCCTCCTTTAAGACGCTCCTTAAAACCTGCCTCTTTGACCAACCTTTTAGTCACCTGTCCTAATATCGCCTTTATTTGGAATCACAAGCTTTCGGAGCTTTCCTCCTTCACCTGACGAAGGAGCAAAGCTCTGAAAGCTTGTGATTTCAAATAAAGCTGTTGGACTATAACCTGGTGTTGTAAGACTCCTTACATTTGTCCACCCCAGTCCATCACCGGCATCTCCACATCACAAAGATTGGTGGCATTGTAAGCAGTGTAGATGAAAACATAAAATTACAAAGCGATATTGATAGATTAGATGAATGGGCAAAACTGTGGCAAATGGCTTTCAATGTAGACAAATGTGAGGTCATCCACTTTGGATCAAAAAAGGATAGAAACAGGGTACTTTCTAAATGGTAAAAAGTTAAAAACAGTGGATGTCCAAAGGGACCTAGGGGTTCAGGTACATAGATCATTGAAGTGTCATGAACAGGTGCAGAAAATAATCAATAAGACTAATGGAATGCTGGCCTTCATATCTAGAGGACGAGAGTACAAGGGGGCAGAAGTTATGCTGCAGCTATACAAAACCCTGGTTAGACCGCACCTGGAGTACTGTGAGCAGTTCTGGGCACCGCACCTTCGGAAGGACATATTGGCCTTGGAGGGAGTGCAGCGTAGGTTTACTAGAATGATACCCGGACTTCAAGGGTTAAGTTACAAGGAGAAATTACACAAATTGGGGTTGTATTCTCTCGAGTTTAGAAGGTTAAGGGGTGATCTGATCAAAGTTTATAAGATATTAAGGGGAACAGATAGGGTGGATAGAGAGAAACTATTTCCGCTGGTTGGGGATTCTAGGAGTAGGGGGCACAGTCTAAAAATTAGAGCCAGACCTTTCAGGAGTGAGATTAGAAAACATTTCTGCACACAAAGGGTGGTAGAAATTTGGAACTCTCTTCCGCAAATGGCAATTGATACTAGCTCAATTGCTAAATTTAAATCTGAGATAGATTTTTGGCAACCAAAGGTATTAAGGGATATGGGCCAAAGGCAGGTATATGGAGTTAGATCACAGATCAGCCATGATCTTATCAAATGGCAGAGCAGGTACGAGGGGCTGAATGGCCTACTCCTGTTCCTATGTTCCTATAAGATAGTCATTAATAAATCCAATAGGGAATTCAGGAGAAATTTCTTTACCCAGAAAGTGGTGAGAATGTGGAATTTGCGACCACAAGGAGTAGTTGGGGCGAATAACGGATGGATTTTAGGGGAAGCTCGATCAACACATGGGGAGAAAGGAATAGAAGGATATTCTGAAAGCACAATACAGCGGATGGTGGAAATCTGAAATAAAGACAGAAGATGCTGGAGGAGCTCAGCAAGTGAGGCAGCATCTGTGGAGAGAGAAACAGAGTTTCAGGTCGAAGACCTTTCGTCAGAACTGGAAGATGTTAAAAGAGTTAAATTTTTAAGGAAGTACAGAGCCGGAGAATGAGGGGTGGGGGAGAGGAAAGAAAAGGGAAGGTCTGTGATAGGGTGGAGGGCAGGAGTGATTAAATGACAAAAGGGATGATGGTGCAAGGCAGGGAGGGTGGGAATGGGACAGGTTAAGAAACAAAAGATTGATCAGGAGGAGCTGTAAATGGCAGCAGCAGAACCATTGCCAGCACTCACTGACCGAAAAAATGGGCGCAGTGATTCTGATCTGAAGTTATTGAAATCAGTGTTGAGTCCGGAAGGTTGTAAAGTGCCTAATCGAAAGATGAGGAGCTGTTCCTCGAGCTTCATTGGAACAGTGTAAGAGGCCGAGGACAGAGAGATCAGAGTGGGAGTGGGACGGGGAATTAAAATGGCGACCGGCAGGTCAGGGTCACGCTTGCGGACTGAGCGGAAGTGTTCAGAAAAGCGATCGCCCAATCTGTGTTTGGTCTCCCCAATGTAGAGGAGACTGCACTGTGAGCAGCAGATACAGTATCGTAAATTGAAAGAAGTACAAGTAAATCGCTGTTTCACCTGGAAGGAGTGTTTGGGGCCCTGGACGGTGGGGAGGGAGGTGGTGAAGGGGCAGATGTTGCATCTCCTGTGCCGTGGGGAGGAGAGCGGGTGTTGGAAGAGTGGACCAGGGTGTCACGGAGGGAGCGGTCCCTTCGGAATGATGAAAGGGGCGGGGAAGATGTGTTTGGTGGTGGGATCGCACCGGAGATGGCGGAGGATACGTTGAATGTGGAGGCTGGTGGGGTGGAAGGTGAGGACAAGGGGGATCCCTATCATGGTTCTGGGAGGGAAGGGAAGGGGTGAGAACAGAAGTGTAGGAAATAGGCCGGACACAGTCGAGGGCCGTCAACTACAGTGGAGGGGAATCCTCGAGGAAAAAGGAAGACATATCGGAAGCACTGGTGTAGATGGTGGAATAGTCAGAACAGATGCGAGGGAGACGGAGAAACTGGGAGAAGGGAGTAGAGTCCTTACAGGAAGCGGGGTGGGAGGAAGTGTAATCAAGGCAGCTGTGGGAGTCTGTGGGCTTACAATAGATATTGGTTGACAGCCTATCCCCAGAAACGGAGATAGAGAAGTCGAGGAAGGGAAGAGTCGGAGATGGACCATGTGAAGGTGAGGAAAGGGTGGAAATTGGAAGCAAAGTTGATGAAATTTTCCAGTTCGGGGCGAGAGCAGGAAACGGCCCCGATACAGCCATCAACGTGCCAGAAAAAGAGGTGAGGGAGGGGACCTGAGTCGGACTGGAACAAGGAATGTTCCAGGTATCCCACAAAAAGGCCGGCACAGCTGGGACCCAAACGGGTTCCCATGGCGACACCTTTTATTTGGAGGAAGTGGAGGCAGCGCTGTTATTATGTGGTAAACAGACCTCGACCTTGCGGGAGGCTGAACGTCAATTCTCCGACACCCCCTCCGACCTCCCCCTGGACCATGACCCCACCGCCGAACATCAAGCCATCGTTCCCCAGACCGTCACTGACCTCATCTCCTCTGGCGATCCTCCTCCCACGGCCTCCAAACTCATCGTCCCCCAACCCCCGCACAGCCCGCTTCTGCCTCCTTCCCAAGATCACAAACAGCACAGCCCTGGGAGACCCATCGTTTCAGCCTGTTCTTGCCCCACGGATCTTATCTCTTTCTCTCTTGACTCTATTTTTTCTCCCCTTGTCCAGTCTCTTCCGACCGACATCCTCGACTCTTCAGACACCCTCCGCCACTTTAATAGTTTCCAGTTCCCCGGCCCTAACCGTCTCCTTTTCACCATGAATGTCCAGTCCCTCTACACCTCCATCCCCCACCAGGACGGCCTGCTTCCTCCTTGAACAGAGGCCCAACCAATCCCCATCCACCACCACCCTCCTCCGCCTGGCTGAACTTGTTCCGACATCGAACAACTTCTCCTTTGACTCCACTCACTTCCTCTCGCGAGGTCCCCGTGCCCCAGCGTTACGGGGAGAGGGCCCCGTGCCCCAGCGTTACGGGGAGAGAGTCCCGTACCCACCAGTACTGTTCCCGTTATAGTGACAGACCTGTACCCCAGTGTTGTAGTGATTGATCTGTACTCGTGTAGGAGACAGACCTGTACCCACCAGTACTGTACCCGTTATACAGAGACAGACCCGTACCCAGTACTGTACCCGTGTTATACAGAGACAGACCCGTACCCAGTACTGTACCCGTTATACAGAGACAGACCCGTACCCAGTACTGTACCCGTGTTATACAGAGACAGACCTGTACCCAGTACTGTACCCGTGTTATACAGAGACAGACCCGTACCCAGTACACAGAGACAGACCCGTACCCAGTACTGTACCCGTGTTATACAGAGACAGACCCGTACCCGTGTTATACAGAGACAGACCCGTACCCAGTACTGTACCCGTGTTATACAGAGACAGACCCGTACCCAGTACTGTACCCGTGTTATACAGAGACAGACCCGTACCCAGTACTGTACCCGTGTTATACAGAGACAGACCCATACCCAGTACTGTATCCGTTATACAGAGACAGACCCGTACCCAGTACTGTACCCGTGTTATACAGAGACAGACCCGTACCCGTGTTATACAGAGACAGACCCGTACCCAGTACTGTACCCGTGTTATACAGAGACAGACCCGTACCCAGTACTGTACCCGTGTTATACAGAGACAGACCCGTACCCAGTACTGTACCCGTGTTATACAGAGACAGACCCATACCCAGTACTGTATCCGTTATACAGAGACAGACCCGTACCCAGTACTGTACCCGTTATACAGAGACAGACCTGTACCCAGTACTGTACCCATGTTATACAGAGACAGACCTGTACCCAGTACTGTACCCGTGTTATACAGAGACAGACCCGTACCAGGTACTGTACCAGTGTTATACAGAGACAGACCTGTACCCAGTACTGTACCCATGTTATACAGAGACAGACCTGTACCCAGTACTGTACCCGTGTTATACAGAGACAGACCTGTACCTGTGTTACCCAGAGACAAACCTGTACCCAGTACTGTACCCGTGTTATACAGAGACAGACCTGTGCCCACCAGTACTTCATTCTACAGCTGAAAATGATCTGATCAGACACTACCCATGTTTGTCAGGACAGAATTGATACAACTGGGAGTCTCTCTCAATTCCTGTCTCTATACTGTGGAGATGTCACACACTGATCAATATACTTCATTGAAATCCCAGCCCCGAGAGCAAAGGTAGAAATCGATGCACCCTCGGGGCAGAAGCTTCTCGCAGAGGAACTGGACAATTCTGAAGCAGAAAACATTTTCCATAAACATTTTCTCACTCTGCAACAGTAACAGAGCCAGCAACTATGATGGAGGTCATCATCTGCCTTAATAACCAGAGGGTATCCTGCTGGTGATATCCGTCCAACTATTTGCATTTATAGTAAAACTTCCCAAGGCCTTTCACAGGAGAGTTACCAAACACAAATGGGCACCAAGCTACATAAAGAGATGTTAGGACAGGCGACCAAAAGCTTGGTCAAAGAGGTAGGTTTTAAGGAGCGTCTTAAAGGAGGAGGGAGAGGTAGAGAGGCAGAGAGGTTTAGGGAGGGAATTCCAGACCTCGGGGCCTAGGCAGCTGAAGGCACGGCTGCCAATGGTGGAGCGATTAAAATCGGGGATGCGCAAGAGGCCAGAACTGGAGGAGCGCAGAGATCTCGGAGGGTTGTAGGGCTGGAGGAGGTTACAGAGATAGGGAGGGGGGGCGAGGGCCATGGAGGGATTTGAAAACAAGGATGAGAATTTTAAAATTCGAGGTGTTGCTGGACGGGGAGCCAATGTAGGTCAGCGAGCACAGGGGGTGATGGGTGAACGGGACTCGGTGTGAGTTAGGATACAGGGCAGCGGAGTGTTGGTTGAGCTGGAGTTTACAGAGGGCGGTAGATGGGAGGCCGGCCAGGAGAACATTGGAATAGATCCAGGGCTGCTTGGCCCTTCCAGACACAGAATATTTACAGGGTACAGGTAATCAGAATATTACATGCATCATATACTTCATGGAAAACTGCTCTGTAATCATTTCCTTTGGAAAATCCAGTGGGTACTTTCCATTGATTCCCTGTATCCCCTCTAGATGGCACTCTTAACAGGATTTCCAAAACTAATCTGCTCATTGGCCTGTAACAGCTCTCTCACACCATCACCCTGTCCTGTATTATCGTTTCCCCACAAATAACACTATTTTCTTTCACCCATTTTTGTCTCAGTGGCTGAAATCTGTAACATTCAGAATAAAGCTTTAAATAAACATCAAAACATTCCATATTTCACAAGAGCGATCCCACCTTTCAACTCTCAAAGATTTTTTTGCATCTTTCAATGCCATGGGTAAAGTCTTTACCTGAAGGCTCCAGCCCCTCCCAACAGGCAGGGCTGAACCTCTCGAGCTGAGCGGAGATTGTGCAGTATACGAGCTTCCCAGCGTACAGCACAAGTCAGCTGTGAACTGCTGCATATTGGTCTTTGCTGTTTCTCAAAATTCTTTGAAGGGAAAAAGAGCAGAAATTTCAAAAGCTTTTATTCAGGTAGTTTATATTATTTGCTTTTTTAAAAAAAAACATGAGAGAGATAGATTGTAAGTGAGAAAGAAAATACTGATTACATACCTATTGTCTTTCGGACGAGATGTTAAACAGAGTCTCTCTCTCTCTCTCTCTCTCTCATGATCCCATTTCGAAGAGCAGGGGAGTTCTCCCCGGTGTCCTGGCCACCATCGCAAACAGATGATCTGGTCATTTATCACATTGCTGTTTGGGGATCTTGCTGAGTGCAAATTGGCTGCCGTGTTGCCATTATAACAGTGACTACACTTCAAAATGTGCTTCATTAGCTGTAAAACGCTTTAGGCGTCCTGAGGTTGTGAAAGGCACTATATAAATGCAAGTCTTTATTGTAGCTTTTGTTTTGTGTTACATAAACTCCAGAAAGCAACCTGGACAGACTTCATTGTCTTAATCAGTTTTCAAAATAAGCTACATTTGAGCAATTTTAGTCCAACACCTGTTGAAAGTTAAAAAATGTAAACATTCCACTTACTGACAGCTGAGAGAAAGAAACAGTGTCTTTCCTTACCCTAATTTGACATTTTCTTTTTAAGAAGGAGGGAAAGAATAGGAGGGGAAGGGGGGAACAATAGTGTACAGGTGGGGGGATCTCTGGCCAACACCACCCATCCATGGGGACAGTGAGTGGGAATGGATAGAAGATCACAGGTCAGGAGCAGGGGGGAGGAAAGGATACAGGGGTTGAGTGGGTAGTTCAAGAGGAAAACGATGAGCGAGGGGTGATACGAAGGGGCAGGGGATGCAGGAGGCTGGGGATAGGATGGGAGCTGATAACGGACACATTTTCCCACGGCCCTCACCAAAATATGCAGCCTGCAGCCCCTTTTCCCACCCCACAACTCTCACTATCTCCCGCCCAAAAGGAACATAGAAGGAGAGTCAGTCGCTTAAGAGACAACACAGAGAAAGACCAACATGAAGACAATCGATGTGTAACAACATAATGTCCAACACCAAGGGACATCCACTCAGGGCGAATAAATTTCCAACACAGGGAATTCCAACACAGACACTGGGCTCTCGGAGATTCCCGGGTAAGGGAGCATCCTGGTGGCGAACACTCAGTGCGGTGGAATATAGCACAGTGGCATTCCCAATCCCACGGGAACATAATCCCAGGGGGTGGGGTTACTGTGGAGTCTCCCAACTCCTGGGGATTATTCAAATCCATTCACCTTTTGACAAACAGTTAGGGCACTTTCACCTGTCTGAGCTGGGCTGGGATTGAACAAGGAGCGAGAGGTTTTAAAAGTGGGGGTGGGGGGGCGCGGAGAGGAGGAGGTTGGAAATGCAGCTGGGGGATTAAACAGAAAGCGTTGCACTGTGTGTACATCTGGTGTACACGGGGTGTGTGTGTACATCTTGTTGGCCAGGGGCTGCAGAAAACGACTGAGTTTAATTCGAATTGCTAACAAAGACACTAACTTGTGGACTTGCGCGCGCACGTCTGGTGTACGTGGGGAGTGCGCGCGCACGTCTGGTGTACGTGGGGAGTGCGCGCGCACGTCTGGTGTACGTGGGGAGTGCGCGCGCACGTCTGGTGTACGTGGGGAGTGCGCGCGCACGTCTGGTGTACGTGGGGAGTGCGCGCGCACGTCTGGTGTACGTGGGGAGTGCGCGCGCACGTCTGGTGTACGTGGGGAGTGCGCGCGCACGTCTGGTGTACGTGGGGAGTGCGCGCGCACGTCTGGTGTACGTGGGGAGTGCGCGCGCACGTCTGGTGTACGTGGGGAGTGCGCGCGCACGTCTGGTGTACGTGGGGAGTGCGCGCGCACGTCTGGTGTACGTGGGGAGTGCGCGCGCACGTCTGGTGTACGTGGGGAGTGCGCGCGCACATATGTGTGCGTGCAGTGCACGCATGTATACATTTGGGCGTACGTGGGTGTGTAATGGTGTACGTGGGTGTGTTATTTGACAGCCACGAAATGAAGAGACCAGGACACGGTTGAAGTAACAATTCTTCTATTTCACACGTAACAGGACAAACTGAACCCCAGTCGCCCGCCCCACCTGGGAACACTTCACAGGCCACAAGTACATTCTGCTTAAACCAGCAAAAAAAACATCTTTAAATCTACATTATTTGCCTTATAAACCTTTGTAAATTTACATATTAACGTCCCCCTCTCGCCCGTCAGTGACCTGCGTTAGGGGCTCCACACACACAGGAACTTCTGTTGGGGGCCCAGACTCTGGGACTGGAACAACAGGAGGCCGGAGGGGGTTGAAGACAGGATTTGACCCAACTGCGTGCCGTCACAGTTTGTTTCATACGAAGGCATCGACCGGGATGTTGTCCTCCAGGGTGGTCTGGTAGATCTCGATGGTCTCCACGATGGCGGTGGGGATGGCGGCGTCCGAGGACTCGATGATGGCGAAGGTCTCGCCGAACTCGGTACAAACGATGGTCTGCTCGAGGTGGGTGCGGCGGTGGCTCCGCAGGTTGGAGGGGGTCTTGAAGCTCTTGCCGCACTTGGGGCAGGGGTGAGGCCGCTCGCCGGTGTGGATGCGCCGGTGGTCCAGCAGGTGCATCGACTGCACGAAGCCCTTGCCGCAGGTCTCGCATTTGTAGGGCCTCTCGCCGGTGTGGGTGCGCCGGTGCTCCCGCAGGTGGTTGGACTGCTTGAAGGCCTTGCCGCAGTCGGCGCACTTGAAGGGCCTCTCGCCGGTGTGGGTGCGGCGGTGCAGCAGGAGGCTGGAGGAGGAGCCGAACCTCTTGCCGCAGTCGTGGCAGTGGTACGGCCTCTCGCCGGTGTGCCGCCGCTCGTGCAGGCTCAGGTTGGTGGCGCTGGCGAAGGTTTTGCCGCACTGGCCGCAGCCGAAGGGCCTCTCGCCGGTGTGGGCCCGCTCGTGGAGCTGCAGGCTGGCCAGGGAGTTGTACCGCTTGCCGCAGTCAGCGCACTCGTAGACCTTGGCGCACCTGCCGGAGCAGCGGTGCTCCTCCAGCTTGGAGCCGTCGACGAACTGCCGGCCACAGTCCGGGCACCGGTGAGGAATCTCGCCGGTGTGCACCAGGCGATGAAGCTCCAGGCGCCGCTGCCGGGTGAATCCTTTGCCGCAGTCGGCGCACTTGTAGGGAAGTTCCCCGGTGTGGCAGTACCGATGCACCATCAGCTTGGAGGCCCGGCCAAACGCCTTGGGGCAGTCGGGGCACTTGAACGGCAAGTCCCCGGTGTGGATGCGCCGGTGCTGCTGCAGGTTGGAGGACTGGGCAAAGGCCCGCTGGCAGAACTCGCACTTGTAGGGCCTCTCGCCGGTGTGGATCTGGTGGTGCCGCATGAGGTTGGCCAGCGTGGTGAAGGTTTTGCCACACTCGGCGCACTGGAAGGGGCGTTCGCCGGTGTGGGTCCGCATGTGGTTCTTGACGTGCACCGGTTTGCGGAAGGCCTTGCCGCACACCTGGCACTTGTGCCGCCGCTCGCAGTTGTGCAGGCGCCGGTGCCGGAGGAGCTGGGACTGTTTGCCGAACTCCTTGCCGCATAGCCCGCACTCGTAGACCAACCCGGTGTTGGGGAGTGCCGCGGGCACGGCCTCGGGCGTCTCCGCGGCTGCCGTCTCTTGGCTTTCTGCGGCGGCCAGCTCCTTCCTCTCTTTCTCCCTTTTAGGGGGGCCGGCTTTGCCGGAAGCTGCCGCCGAGTGCGTGCGCCGGTGGTACAGGAACTTGGTCATGTTGTTGAAGGCCTTGCCGCACTCGCCACAGCGGTGAAGCGGGTCGTCGGTGTGTAAGCGGCGGTGTTGTACCAGCGCCACCTCGGTGCTGAAGCCTTTGCCGCAGTCGGTGCACAGGTACAGCACTTCGCCCCTGTGGCTCCGCATGTGCTGCTCCAGCGACGAGGCCTTCTTGAAGGAGCGTTTGCAGTCCGGGCAGTCGTGAGCCTGGCTCAGGTGGGTCTTCTGGTGCTGCAGGAGTCTGCGGGCAGTGGTAAAGGTCTTGCTGCACTCGGCACACTCCAGGGACTGCCCCTTGCTCCGAGTCTGCTGCTGCTCCCCCGGGGACTCCAACACCTCCTTCCGTTTTGTACACTGACCCTCCAGCTCGAGCTCAGCAGGGTGGATCGCCTGCTCCTGGGGCGGTGTCTCAGTGCCAGTCTGCAGTCCCTGGCAGTCAGGCAGCAGATTCTCCTCACTGGGTGCGATTGCTGCTCCTTCCAGTTCCACTGGTGCCACCGAGCTCTCATAGGAATGGTCACCCACACCACTCTGCAATAAGCCAGAGATGCCCACGCCCCCATCCTCCCCAAGGCCAGAGATGCCCACACCCCCATCCTCCCCAAGGCCAGAGATGCCCACGCCCCCAACCTCCCCAAGGCCAGAGATGCCCACGCCCCCATCCTCCCCAAGGCCAGAGATGCCCACGCCCCCAACCTCCCCAAGGCCAGAGATACCCACGCCCCCATCCTCCCCAAGGCCAGAGATACCCACGCCCCCATCCTCCCCAAGGCCAGAGATACCCACGCCCCCATCCACGCCAAGGCCAGAGATACCCACGCCCCCATCCACGCCAAGGCCAGAGATACCCACGCCCCCATCCACGCCAAGGCCAGAGATACCCACGCCCCCATCCACGCCAAGGCCAGAGATACCAGTACCCCCATCCTCCCCAAGGCCAGAGATACCCACACCCCCAAGGCCAGAGATGCCCACTCCCCCAAGGCCAGAGATGCCCACTCCCCCAAGGCCAGAGATGCCCACTCCCCCAAGGCCAGAGATGCCCACTCCCCCATCCTCCCCAAGGCCAGAGATACCCGTGCCCCCATCCTCCCCAAGGCCAGAGATGCCCACTCCCCCATCCTCCCCAAGGCCAGAGATGCCCACCCCCCCATCCTCCCCAAGGCCAGAGATGCCCACTCCCCCATCCTCCCCAAGGCCAGAGATGCCCACTCCCCCATCCTCCCCAAGGCCAGAGATGCCCACTCCCCCATCCGTTCCAAGGGCACTCTGCGGGTGTGCAGTGCCCTGTCCTGCAGGAACGCCCACACTTTCTGCCCCCGGGCACTGTGGGACCGGACTCTCACTCTCGGTGCAGTAGTGATGGCTTGACTTTCCGACAGGGCTCGGTCTTTGCCCAGCGCCCTGGGGCTCCTGCTGCTCCGTCTCAGTGCCCGAACATTCTGGCCGGCCTCCCTCAATGTCTAGTGAGTTGGCGTCACATTCAAGGATGCGGAGGGCCTGCCCTTTGACGAGGGCTGCCTGATGCACAAGTAGCTCGTGCGGAGCAGTGAACGAGACTTTGCACTCTGTGCACAAGTACCGCTGCACACTCTCCAGCACCAGGTGTGTTTCTTCAGCCTGCTGGGCCTCAGGTTCCAGGTAGTCCGTGCTGTCCTGGGACAGTGCCTTGGTGTGCAAGCCCTGGTGTTGCAGGAATTCCTCCATGGTGTTTAGGACCTGGCCACACTCGGAGCACTGTTGCAACTGCTCGCCAATCAGCATCTGGTGCAGCTTCTCACCATCGTGAACCCCGTACTCTCCAAACTCCTCGCCGCCGAGGGACTGCTTACTGTGACTCTGCTGATGGACCAGTGCATCCTCCGACGTGATGAAGATCTGAAGGACAAAGAGCGGAGAAAGAAAGAGTGAGAGGAAGAACAAGCAACCACAAACGGGAGGGATCACTGGATCACCCGCCAGCGATTTCAGGTTTCATTCCAGACCTGCTGTTTTGCAGCGTTTCCCCTTTTCCTCCATTAGCCCCATTTTTTGACACCTGGTGTCGCCCTCTCCAGTATCAAAGGGACAGAGTCAGAATCCAGTACTGTAACCCAGTATTATACAGTGACAGACCTGTACCCACCAGTACTGTAACCCAGTATTATACAGTGACAGACCTGTACCCACCAGTACTGTAACCCAGTATTATACAGTGACAGACCTGTACCCACCAGTACTGTACCCCAGTATTATACAGTGACAGACCTGTACCCACCAGTACTGTACCCATTACAATGACAGACCTGTACCCACCAGTACTGTAACCCAGTATTATAGTGACAGACCTGTACCCACCAGTACTGTAACCCAGTATTATAGTGACAGACCTGTACCCACCAGTACTGTAACCCAGTATTATACAGTGACAGACCTGTACCCACCAGTACTGTAACCCAGTATTATAGTGACAGACCTGTACCCACCAGTACTGTAACCCAGTATTATACAGTGACAGACCTGTACCCACCAGTACTGTAACCCAGTATTATAGTGACAGACCTGTACCCACCAGTACTGTACCCCAGTGTTACAATGACAGACCTGTACCCACCAGTACTGTATCCGTGTTATAGTGACTGATCTGTACCCACCAGTACTGTATCCCAGTGTTATACAGTGACAGACCTGTACTCACCAGTTATGGACCCGTGTTAAACAGTGACAGACCTGTACCCCAGTGTTTGAGTGACTGACCTGTACCCACCAGTACTGTAACACAGTGTCATTGTGACAAACCTGTACTCACCAGTACTGTACCCATTACAGTGACTGACCTGTACCCATCTGTACTGCACCGGTCAGTGAGCGGTGGGAAAGAGCGAGAGCAGAGCGGGGATATAAACAGCGCGGAGAAAGCGAGGGCTCAGTAACCCAAGTGTGACGGCACAGGGAAACATGTAAGCGATTGGTGGGTGAGTAACTGACTCATTTAACTTTCAAAACAAGTGTAATTTAGTAATTGTAAGGTTTTAGTGGTAGTAGAAGGTTTACTAGCAGTTGCAAAGCTTATTGGGAGTAGTAGGGTTTATAAATTATAAATTTAATTAAGAATAAATTAATTAACATATAATAAAGATGGCAGGGCAGGTGATGTCCAGCGACTGCAGAATGTGGGAGCTCCTGGACTCCAGGCCAAACACGTCTGCAGTAAGTGTCTGCCACTTGAGGAGCTTCGGCTCAGAGTCATTGAGCTGGAGGCCGAGCTGCAGACACTGCGACACATCAGGAAGGGGTGAAAATACCCGGACATTCGGTTCCAGGAGGCGGTCACAGCCTTTAGGATAAGGTTGTCTAAATTGGTCAGTGGTCAGGGACAGGAGGGTGTGACTGCGAGCGAGGCGGGTAAGGGGATCGAGAAGGTAGAAGTGGAGGAGCCTCAGCCTTTGCAATTGTCCAACAGGTTTGAGGTGCTTGCAGCCTGAATGGATGAAAGCGGAGGCTGCAGGGTGGACGAGCAAACTGAACGTGGCACCATGGAACAGGAAGCCATTCAAGCGGGGAGAGTTAGTAGGAATGTAATGGGAGTAGGGGACAGTACAGTCAGGGGATAGACCCAGTTCTCTGCAGCCGAGAACGAGAGTCCAGAAGGCTGTGTTGCCTGCCCGGGGCCAGGGTTCGGGATATCTGCTCTGGGCTGGAGAGGAACTTGCAGTGGGAGGGGGAGGATCCAGTTGTTGTGGTCCATGTAGGTACCAACAACACAGGTAGGACGAGGGAAGAGGTTCTGCTTCGGGAGTATGAGCAGCTAGGGGCTAAATTAAAAAGCAGAACTTCAAAGGTAATAATCTCTGGATTATTACCTGAGCTACGAGCAAATTGGCACAAGGTAAATAAGATTAGAGTGTTAAATTGGTGGATCAAAGATTGGTGTGGGAGAAACGGGTTTCAATTCATGGGGCACTGGCACCAGTACTGGGGAAAATGGGAACTGTATCATTGGGACGGCCTTCAGCTGAACCGTGCTGGGGCCGGTGTTCTGGCGAACCGTATAACTAGGGCGGTAGAGAAGGCTTTAAACTAAATAGTGGGGGCGAGGGATCAAGTAAGGGAAGATGTGGATAAATTAAAGAAAGACAAGGCAAGAGAGCAAGGTAGCAATGAGGGAAATGATAATCAGAGAGTGGCAGGAAGGGACAGAGCATGCAAACTGAAGAGTGCACCAGTAGATAAGGCTAGAGGTTGCAAAAATAGTAAAAAGACAGCACTAAAGGCTTTGTATCTGAATGTGCGTAGCATTCGTAACAAAATGGATGAATTGACAGCTCAAATAGAAATAAATATGTACAATCTGAGAGCCATTACAGAGACATGGCTGCAAGATGACAAAGGCTGGACCCTGAATATTCAAGGGTACTTGACATTTCGGAAGGACAGGAAGCTCGGAAAAAGTGGAGGGGTCGCTCTGTTAATGAAGGACAACACGAGTATAATAGAGAAAAATGACCTAGTTCTAAAGACCAAGATGTAGAATCAGTTTGGGTAGAGATAAGAAATAGTAAAGGCAGGAAGTTACTTGTGGGAGTAGTTTATAGGCCCCCTAACAGTAACCGCACTGTAGGACAGGGGTTACAGGAAGAAATAATGGGGGCTTGTGAGAAAGGAACAGCGATAATCATGGGTGATTTTAATCTCCATATAGATTGGAAAAATCTGATTGGCAAAGGTAGCCTGGAGGATGAGTTCATAGAGTGCTTTCGGGACAGTTTCTTAGAGCAGCACATTCTAGAGCCAACCAGAGAGCAGGCTATTCTCGATCTGGTAATGTGTAAAGAGACAGTATTAATTAATGACCTCATTGTAAAGGAGCCTCTAGGTAGCAGTGATCACAATATGATTGAATTTCACATCCAGTTTGAGACTAGTGTTTTATAGTTAAATAAGGGCAATTATGAGGGCATGAAGACAGAGCTGGTTAAAGTGAACTGGGAAATTAGGTTAAGGGATAGGTCAGTAGAGATGCAGTGGCAGACATTTAATGAAATATAACACTCAGCAAAGATACATTCCAGTGAAAAAGGACTCTAGGGGAAGGACGTACCGTCCGTGGCTAACTAAGGAAGTTAAAGATAGTATCAAATTGAAAGAAAAAGCATACAATTCCACAAAGATTAGTGGCACGTCAAAAGATTGGACGGAATATAAAAAACAGCAAGGAATGACCAAAGGAATAATAAGGAGGGAGAAATTAGAGTACGAGAGAAAGCTAGCTAGCAATATAAAATCAGATAGTAAGAGTCTCTACAGTATTTAAAAAGGAAGAGAGTAAGTAAAGTGAGTGTTGGTCCTCTAGAGAGTGAGTCTGGGGAATTAATAATGGAGAATAAGGAAATGGCCGATGAATTGAACAGATATTTTGCATCCGTCTTCACTTTAGAGGATACAAATAACATGCCAGAAATAATTGTTAATCAAGAGGTGAAAGGGAGGGAGGAACTTAAAACATTTATAATCACCGGGGAAAGGGTTTTGAAAAAAATTGGAACTAAAAGCTGACAAATCCCCAGGTCCTGACGGACTTCATCCTCGGGTCATAAAAGAAGTGGCTGCAGAGATAGTAGATACATTGGTATTAATTTTCCAAAATTCCCTAGATTCTGGAAGGGTCCCATCAGATTGGAAAATAGCGAATGTAACTCCTCATTCAAGAAAGGAGGGAGACAGAAAGCAGGAAACTACAGGCCAGTTAGCTTAACATCGGTCATTGGGAAAATGCTAGAATCTATTATTAAGGAGGTTATAGCAGGGCACTTAGAAAATCTCAATGCAATCAGGCAGAGTCAACAGGGCTTTGTGAAAGGGAAATCGTGTTTGACTAATTTCTTAGAGTTCTTTGAGGAAGTAACAAGCAACTTGGATAAAGGGGATCCTGTGGATATGGTGTACTTGGATTTCCAGAAGGCTTTTGACAAGGTGCCACATCAAAGGCTACTACACAAAATAAGAGCTCATGGTGTAGGGGGGTAACATATTAGCATGGATAAAGGGTTGGTTAGCTAACAGGAAACAGAGAGTAGGCATAAATGGGTCATTTTCAGGTTGGCAAGATGTAACGAGTGGAGTGCCACAGCGATCAGTGCTGGGCCTCAACTATTTACAATCTATATCAATGACTTGGATGAAGGGACCGAATGTATGGTTGCTAAATTTGCTGATGACACAAAGGTAGGTAGGAAAGCAAGTTGTGAAGAGGACATAAGGAGTCTGCAAAGGGATATAGATAGGTTAAGTGAGTGGGCAAAAATTTGGCAGGTGGAGTATAATGTGGGAAAATGTGAACTTGTCCACTTTGGCAGGAGGAATAGAAAAGCAGTATATTATTTAAATGGAGAGAGACTGCAGAACTCTGAGGTACAGAGGGATCTGGGTGTCCGAGTACATGAATCACAAAAAGTTAGTATGCAGGTACAGCAAGTGATTAGGAAGGCAAATGGAATGTTGTCATTTATTGCAAGGGGAATGGAATATAAAAGTAGAGATGTTTTGCTACAGTTGTACAGGGCATTGGTGAGACCACATC
Organism: Heptranchias perlo; assembly: GCF_035084215.1. NCBI lineage: Eukaryota > Metazoa > Chordata > Chondrichthyes > Hexanchiformes > Hexanchidae > Heptranchias > Heptranchias perlo. The sequence goes on along the minus strand of NC_090366.1, from coordinate 7,084,268 downwards.
TAGAATACTGTGTGCAGTTTTGGTCTCCTTATTTAAGAAAGGACATAATTGCTTTAGAGGCAGTTCAGAGAAGGTTCATTCGACTGATTCCTGGGATGAGGGGGTTATCTTATGAGGAAAGGTTGGACAAGTTGGGCCTGTATACACTGGAGTTTAGAAGAATGAGAGATGATCTTAATGAAACATAAGATAATGAGAGGATGTTTCCCCTTGTGGGAGAGACTAGAACTAGGGGCCACAGTTTAAAAATAAGGGGTCTCCCATTTAAGATGGAGATGAGGAGAAATGTTTTCTCTGAGGGCCGCAAGTCTGTGGAACTCCCTTTCCCAGAGCGCGGTGGAGGCAGGGTCATTGAATATTTTTAAGGCTGAGTTAGATAGATTCCTGATTAACAAGGGAGTCAAAGGTAGATGGGAAAGTAGAGTTGAGATCAGCCATGATCTTATCAAATGGCAGAGCAGGCTCGAGGGGCCGAATGGTCTACTCCTGCTCTTAATTCGTATGTTCGTATGCTATACAGTGACAGACCTGTACCCACCAGTACTGTACCAGTTATACAGTGACAGACCTGTACCCACCAGTACTGTACCAGTTATACAGTGACAGACCTGTACCCACCAGTACTGTACCAGTTATACAGTGACAGACCTGTACCCACCAGTACTGTACCAGTTATACAGTGACAGACCTGTACCCACCAGTACTGTACCCATTATACAGTGACAGACCTGTATCCACCAGTACTGTACTCACAAAAGATTATTGCTCAAGATAAAGAATCACTGGATTGGGGGTAATATTCTGGCATGGGTGGAGGATTGGTTATCTAACAGGAAGCAGAGAGTTGGGATAAATGGTTCATTCTCGGACTGGCAGCCAGTGGCCAGTGGTGTTCCGCAGGGGTCGGTGCTGGGTCCCCAACACTTTACAATCTATATTAACGATTTGGAGGAGGGAACCGAGTGTAACATATCGAAGTTTGCAGATGATACAAAGATGTGAGGGAAAGTGGAGAGTGAGGAGGACATAAAAAACCTGCAGGGGGATATAGACAGGCTGGGTGAGTGGGCGGAGATTTGGCAGATGAAATACAATATTGGAAAATGTGAGGTTATGCACTTTGGCAGGAAAAACCAGAGAGCAAGTTATTATCTTAGTGGCGAGAAACTGGAAAGTACTGCAGTATAAAGGGATCTGGGGGTCCTAGTGCAAGAAAATCAAAAGGTTAGTATGCAGGTGCAGCAGGTGATCAAGAAGGCCAACGGAATGTTGGCTTTTATTGCTAGGGGGATAGAATATAAAAACAGGGAGGTATTGCTGCAGTTATATAAGGTATTGGTGAGACCGCACCTGGAATACTGCATACAGTTTTGGTCTCCATACTTAAGAAAAGACATACTTGCTCTAGAGGCAGTACAAAGAAGGTTCACTCGGTTAATCCCGGGGATGAGGGGGCGGACATATGAGGAGAGGTTGAGTAGATTGGGACTCTACTCATTGGAGTTCAGAAGAATGAGAGGCGATCTTATTGAAACATACAAGATTGTGAAGGGGCTTGATCGGGTGGATGCGGTGAGGATGTTCCCAAGGTTGGGTGAAACTAGAACTAGGGGGCATAATCTTAGAATAAGGGGCTGCTCCTTCAAAACTGAGATGAGGGGAAACTTCTTCACTCAGACGGTGGTGGGTCTGTGGAATTTGCTGCCCCAGGAAGCTACATCATTGAATAAATTCAAAGCAAAAATAGACAGTTTCCTAGAAGTGAAGGGAATTAGGGGTTACGGGCAGTAAATTGGACATGAATTTAGATTTGAGGTTAGGATCAGATCAGCCATGATCTTATTGAATGGCGGAGCAGGCTCGAAGGGCCGATTGGCCTACTCCTGCTCCTATTTCTTATGTTATTTTACAGTGACAGACCTGTACCCACCAGTACTGTACCCATTATACAGTGACAGACCTGTATCCACTAGTACTGTACCCATTATACAGTGACAGACCTGTATCCACCAGTACTGTACCCATTATACAGTGACAGACCTGTATCCACCAGTACTGTACCCATTATACAGTGACAGACCTGTATCCACCAGTACTGTACCCATTATACAGCGACAGACCTGTATCCACCAGTACTGTACCCATTATACAGTGACAGACCTGTATCCACTAGTACTGTACTCATTATACAGTGACAGACCTGTATCCACCAGTACTGTACCCATTATACAGTGACAGACCTGTATCCACCAGTACTGTACCCATTATACAGTGACAGACCTGTATCCACTAGTACTGTACTCATTATACAGTGACAGACCTGTATCCACCAGTACTGTACCCATTATACAGTGACAGACCTGTATCCACTAGTACTGTACCCATTATACAGTGACAGACCTGTATCCACCAGTACTGTACCCATTATACAGTGACAGACCTGTATCCACTAGTACTGTACCCATTATACAGTGACAGACCTGTATCCACCAGTACTGTACCCATTATACAGTGACAGACCTGTATCCACTAGTACTGTACCCATTATACAGTGACAGACCTGTATCCACTAGTACTGTACCCATTATAGTGACAGACCTGTACCCACCAGTACTGTACCCGTTATACAGTAACAGACCTGTATCCACCAGTACTGTACCCATTATATAGTGACAGACCTGTATCCACCAGTACTGTACGTAAGAACATAAGCAGGAGTCGGCCATACGACCCCTTGAGCCTGCTCCGCCATTCAATAAGATCATGGCTGATCTTCGACCTCAACTCCATTTTCCCGCCCAATCCCAATATCCCTTGATGTCTAAAAATCTATCATCCTCAGTCTTCAATATACTCAACGACTGAGCATCCACAGCCCTCTGGGGTAGAGAATTCCAAAAATTCACAACCCTCAGTAACGCAATTTCTCCTCATCTCAGTCTTAAATGGCCGACCCCTTATCCTGAGACTCTCCAGCCAGGGGAAACATCCCCTCAACATCTACCCTGTCAAGCCCCCTCAGAATCTTATATGTTTCAATAAGATCACCTCTCATTCTTCTAAATTCCAGAGAATATAGGCCCATTCTACTCCATCTCTCCTCATAGAACAACCCTCTCATCCCAGGAATCAATCCAGTGAACCTTCGTTGCACCCCTTCGAAGGCAAGTACATCCTTCCTTAAGTAAGGAGACCAAAACTGTACACAGTATCCCAGGTGTGGTCTCACAAAAGCCCCTGTACAATTGCAGCAAGATCTCCTTACTCTTATACTCCAACCCCCTTGCAATAAAAGCCAACATACCATTTGCTTTCCTAATAGCTTGCCTTACCTGCGTGTTAACTTTGTGATTCGTGTACAAGGACACCCAAAACCCTCTCAATACCAACATTTCTTATTCTCTACCAAATGTATTATCCTTCCTACTAAAGTGAATAACCTCACATTTCCCCACATTATACTCCATCTGACACCTTCTCACCCATTCACTTAACCTGTCTATATCCCTTTGCAGACTCTCTGTGTCCTCCTCACAGCTTACTTTCCCACCTAGCTTTGTATCATCAGCAAACTTGGATACATTACACTCGGTCCCTTCATCTAAGTCAATAGTATATAGATCGTAAATAGCTGAGGCCCAAGCACTGAACCTTGCGGCACCCGCCTTGTTACAGCCGGCCAATCCAAAAATGACCCGTTTATTCCTACTCTGTTTTCTGTCCGTTAACCAATCCTCTATCCCTCTGAAATGACCTAGCAAGCCACTCAGTGGTACAATCTCGCTACAGAAAGTCACAAGAAGAATAAAACCGGACGGACCACCCGGCACCGGACATGACAAAGGCAAACCAAGCCCAGTCGACCCTGCAAAGTCCTCCTCATTAACATCTGCGGACTTGTGCCAAAATTGGGAGAGCTGTCCCACAGACGAGTCAAGCAACAGCCCGACTTAGCCACACTCACAGCATCATACCTTTCAGCCAACGGCCCAGACTCTTCCATTATCATCCCTGGGTATGTCCTGTCCCACCGGCAGGGCAGACCCACCAGAGGTGGCAGTACAGTGATGTACAGTCAGGAGGGAGCGGCCCTGGGAGTCCACAACATTGACTCTGGACCCCATGAAATCTCATGGCATCAGGTCAAACATGGGCAAGGAAACCTCCTGCTGATTACAACCTACCGTCCTCCCTCAGCTGATGAATCAGTCCTCCTCCATGTTGAGCACCACTTGGAAGAAGCACTGAGAGTCGCAAGGGCACAGAATGTACTCTGGGTGCGGGGCTTCAATGTCCATCACCAAGAGTGGCTCGGTAGCACCACTACTGACTAAGCCCTGAAGGACATAACTGCCAGGCAGGGACTGCAGCAGATGGTGAGCGAACTAACACGACAGAAAAACCTACTTGATCGCGTCCTCACCAATCTACCTGTCGCAGATGCATCTGTCCATGACAGTATCGGTAGGAGTGACCACCGCACAGTCCTCGTGGAGACAAAGACCCGTCTTCACACTGAGGACACCATCCAACGTGTTGTGTGGCACTACCACCGTGCTAAATGGGATAGATTCAGAACAGATCTAGCAGCTCAGAACTGGGCATCCATGAGGCGCTGTAGGCCATCAGCAGCAGCAGAATTGTATTCCAGCACAATCTGTAACCTCATGGCCCGGCATATTCCTCACTCTACCATTACCAACAAGCCAAGGGATCAACCCTGGTTCAATGAGGAGTGTAGAAGAGCGTGCTCAAGGTGTAACTAAAAATGAGGTGCCAACCTGGTGAAGCTACAACACAGGACTAAATGCATGCTAAACAGTGGAAGCAACATGCTATAGACAGCTAAACGATTACACAACCAACACATCAAATCAAAGCTCTGCAGTCCTGCCACATCCAGATGTGAATGGTGGTGGACAATTAAACAACTAACGGGAGGAGGAGGCTCTGTAAACATCCCCATCCTCAATGATAGCAGAGTCCAGCACGTGAGTGCAAAAGACAAGGCTGAAGCGTTTGCAACTATCTTCAGCCAGAAGTGCCGAGTGGATGATCCATCTCAGCCTCTTCCCGATATCCCCACCATCACAGAAGCCAGTCTTCAGCCAATTCGATTCACTCCACATGATATCAAGAAACGGCCGAGTGCACTGGATACAGCAAAGGCCATGGGCCCCGACAACATCCCGGCTATAGTGCTGAAGACTTTTGCTCCAGAACTAGCAGCGCCTCCAGGCAAACTGGAGTGTGGCACCAAGGAGCCCTAGTAAAATTGAAGTCAATGGGAATCAGGGGGAAAACTCTCCAGTGGCTGGAGTCATACCTAGCACAAAGGAAGATGGTAGTGGTTGTTGGAGGCCAATCATCTCAGCCCCAGGGCACTGCTGCAGGAGGCCCAACCATCTTCAGCTGCTTCATCAATGACCTTCCCTCCATCATAACGTCAGAAATGGGGATGTTCGCTGATGATTGCACAGTGTTCAGTTCCATTCGCAACCCCTCAGATAATGAAGCAGTCTGTGCCCGCATGCAGCAAGACCTGGACAACATCCAGGCTTGGGCTCATAAGTGCCAGGCAATGACCATCTCCAACAAGAGAGAATCTAACCTCCTCCCCTTGACATTCAACAGCATTACCATCGCCGAATCCCCCACCATTAACATCCTGGGGGAGTCACCATTGACCAGAAACTTAACTGGACCAGCCATACAAATACTGTGGCTACAAGAGCAGGTCAGAGGCTGGATATTCTGCGGGACTGACTCACCTCCTGACTCCCCAAAGCCTTTCCATCATCTACAAGGCACAAGTCAGGAGTGTGATGGAACACTCTCCACTTGCCTGGATGAGTGCACCTCCAACAACACTTAAGAAGCTCGACACCATCCAGGGAAAAACAGCCCGCTTGATTGGCACCCCATCCACCACCCTAAACATTCACTCCCTTCACCACCAGCGCACCGTGGCTGCAGTGTGTACCATCCACAGGATGCACTGCAGCAAGTCACCAAGGCTTCTTCGACAGCACCTCCCAAACCCACGACCTCTACCACCTAGAAGGACAAGGGCAGCAGGCACATGGGAACCACCCCACCTGCACGTTCCCCTCCAAGTCACACACCATCCCGACTTGGAAATATATCGCCGTTCCTTCATCGTCGCTGGGTCAAAATCCTGGAACTCCCTCCCTAACAGCACTGTGGAAGAACCTTCACCACATGGACTGCAGCAGTTCATAAAGGGGGCTCATCACCATCTTCCAAGGACAATTAGGGATAGGCAATAAATGCTGACCTTGCCAGAGATGCGCACATCCCATGAACGAATAAAAAAGCGCTAATAAATTACTCCCAATCACATGAGCCGCTGGCTTGTGTAACCACCTCTTGTATGGCGATTACGGAGACATGGCTGCAGGGTGACCAAGGCTGTGAGCTGAATATCCAAGGGTATTTGGTATTTGGGAAGGACAGGCAAAAAGGAAAAGGAGGTGGGGTGGCGGTGCTGTCAAGGATGAAATCAGAGCAATAATGAGAAAGGATATTGGCTCAGAAAATCAAGTTTTTTAGACCACTACGTTGAGGAGCCAACCAGGGAACAGGCTATCCTAGATTGGGTATTGTGCAATGAGAAGGGGTTAATTAATAATCTTGTTGTGCAGGGTCCTTTAAGAAAGGGTGACCATAACATGATAGAATTCTTCATTAAGATGGAAAGTGAAGTCGTCCAATCCGAAACTGGGATCCTAAATCTAAACAAAGGAAACTACGAAGGTATGAGGAGTGAGTTGGCTATGATAGATTGGGGAGCTTCATTAAAAAGCATGACAATGGACAGGCAATGGCTAACATTTAAGGGACAAATGCATGAATTGCAACAGTTATACATTCCTTTCTGGCGCTAAAACACAGAAGGAAAAGCAGCCCAACCATGGCTAACAAAAGAAATTAAGGATAGTATTAGGTCCAATTACTCTCCACTTGCCTGGATGCAGTTCCAACACTGAAGAAGCTCGACACCATCCAGGACAAAGCAGCCCGCTTGATTGGCACCCCATCCACCACCCTAAACATTCACTCCCTTCACCACCGGCGCACAGTGGCTGCAGTGTGTACCATCCACAGGATGCACTGCAGCAACTCGCCAAGGCTTCTTCGACAGCACCTCCCAAACCCGCGACCTCTACCACCTCGAAGGACAAGGGCAGCAGGCACATGGGAACAACACCACCTGCACGTTCCCCTCCAAGTCACACACCATCCCAACTTGGAAATATATCCCCGTTCCTTCATCGTCGCTGGGACAAAATCCCCAGGGCCTGATAATCTGCATCTCAGAGTACTAAAAGAGGTAGCCATGGAAATAGTGGATGCATTGGTTGTCATCTTCCATACACTATGGAACGGTTCCTGCAGATTGGAGGGTGGCAAATGTAACCCCACTATTTAAAAAAGGGAGAGAAAACAGGAAACTACAGACCAGTTAGCCTAACATCAAAAGTAGAGAAAATGCTAGAGTCTATTATAAAGGATGTGTAACAGGACACTTAGAAAATATCAATGGGATTAGACAAAGTCAACGTAGATTTATGAAAGGGAAATCATGTTTGAACAAACCTACAGGAGTTTTTTTTTTTGAGGATGTAACTGGTAGAACAGATAAGGGAGAACCAGTGGATGTGGTGTATTTGGATTTTCAGAAGGTCTTTGATAAAGTCCCACCGAAGAGGTTAGTGTGCAAAATTAAAGCACATGGGATTGGTGGTAATATACTGGCATGGATTGAAAATTAACAGACAGGAAACAGAGAATAGGAATAAATGGGCCTTTTTTGGGGTGGCAGGCAGTGACTAGTGGGGTACCGCAGGGATCAGTGCTTGGGCCCCAGCTATTCATAATATATATCGATGATTTGGATGAGGGAACCAAATGTAGTATTTCCAAGTTTGCTGACGACACAAAACTAGATGGGATTGTGAGTTGTGAGGAAGATGCAAAGAGGCTTCAACACAATTTAGACAAGTTGAGTGAGTGGACAAATACATGGCAGATGCAGTATAATGTGGATAAATGTGAACTTATCCACTTCGGAAGGAAAAACATTATAATTTCTCCTGTCTATGCCTCTAAGGGACCCACGTTTACTTTTTACACACTTATAGTAAGTATGTAACAGATCTTACAATCTGTTTTTATATTTCTTGCTAGTATCCCAGTGTTATAGTACCCACCAGTACTGTATCCCAGTGTTATAGTACCCACCAGTACTGTATCCCAGTGTTGTAGTACCCACCAGTACTGTATCCCAGTGTTGTAGTACCCACCAGTACTGTATCCCAGTGTTGTAGTACCCACCAGTACTGTATCCCAGTGTTGTAGTACCCACCAGTACTGTATCCCAGTGTTGTAGTACCCACCAGTACTGTATCCCAGTGTTGTAGTACCCACCAGTACTGTATCCCAGTGTTGTAGTACCCACCAGTACTGTATCCCAGTGTTGTAGTACCCACCAGTACTGTATCCCAGTGTTGTAGTACCCACCAGTACTGTATCCCAGTGTTGTAGTACCCACCAGTACTGTATCGCAGTGTTGTAGTACCCACCAGTACTGTATCCCAGTGTTGTAGTACCCACCAGTACTGTATCCCAGTGTTGTAGTACCCACCAGTACTGTATCCCAGTGTTGTAGTACCCACCAGTACTGTATCCCAGTGTTGTAGTACCCACCAGTACTGTATCCCAGTGTTGTAGTACCCACCAGTACTGTATCCCAGTGTTGTAGTACCCACCAGTACTGAATCCCAGTGTTGTAGTACCCACCAGTACTGTATCCCAGTGTTGTAGTACCCACCAGTACTGTATCCCAGTGTTGTAGTACCCACCAGTACTGTATCCCAGTGTTATAGTACCCACCAGTACTGTATCCCAGTGTTATAGTACCCACCAGTACTGTATCCCAGTGTTATAGTACCCACCAGTACTGTATCCCAGTGTTATAGTACCCACCAGTACTGTATCCCAGTGTTATAGTACCCACCAGTACTGTATCAGTGTTATAGAAACAGACATGTAGCCCCCCAGTATTAGTGACCTGCACCCAGCAGTACTATACCCATTACAGTGGCAGACCTGTATCTATCAGTACTATACCCATTAGTGACAGACCTGTATCTCCCAGTACTATACTAGTGTTAGTGACAGACCTGTATCTATCAGTACTATACCCATTACAGTGACAGACCTGTATCTCCCAGTACTATACTAGTGTTACAGTGACAGACCTGTATCTATCAGTACTATACCCATTACAGTGACAGACCTGTATCTCCCAGTACTATACTAGTGTTACAATGACAGACCTGTATCTCCCAGTACTATACTAGTGTTACAGTGACAGACCTGTATCTATCAGTACTATAATCCCATGTTATACAACTCAAATTGCTTTGGTCAGACATAACTTTGAAAGGACAGAATGTATAATTGTACCAAAACAAAAGCCGGAGCAGCTGTAAACACCCAACAGGTCAGTCAGTATAGAATCATAGAATGATACAGCACAGAAGGCGGCCATTTGGCCCATCGTGCCTGAGCCGGCTCTTTGCAGGGGCTATTCGATTAGTGCTACTCCTGTCTTCTTTCCCCACACCCCTGCAAATTTTTCCTGGTCAAGTATTTATCCAATTCCCTTTTGAAAGTTACTACTGAATCTGCTTTCACTACCCTTCCAGGCAGCGCATCTCAGATCCAGATCATAACAACTCGCTGAGTAAAAAAATTTCTCCTGATATCCCTCGTTCTTTTGCCAATTATTTTAAAGCCGTGTCCTCTGGTTACCGACCCTCCTGCCAGTGGAAACACTTTCTCCTTATTTACTCTATCAAAACCGTTCACGATTTTGAAGATCCAATTGTCGTGGTCCATGTCGGGACCAGTGACATAGGGAAGAAAAGGGAGGAGGTCCTGCTGAGGGAGTATCAGGAATTAAAAGCTAAATTAAAAAGCAGAACCTCACAGGTGGTAATCTCAGGATTACTATCCGTGCCACCTGTTAATTTGCACAGGGATGAACAGATCGGGAAGGTGAATGCGTGGTGTGGGAAGGAGAGGTTCCATTTTATGGGACACTGGCAGGCACTGGGGCAGGAGGGAGCTGTACCATTGGGACAGGCTGCACCTGAACCGGGCTGGGACCACAGTCCTAGCGGAAAGAACAGGACTTCAAAATAATAAGTCAGGGAGAGGGCTCAGTCGGGAAAAAAAAGAATTGGCAAAAGAACTAGGGATATTAGGAGAAATTTTTTTATTCAGCGAGTTATGATCTGGATCTGAGATGCGCTGCCTGAAAGGGTAGTGAAAGAAGATTTAGTAATAACTTCCAAAAGGGAATTGGATAAATACTTAAAAAGGAAATATTTGCAGGGGTGTGGGGAAAGAGCACCGGAGCAGTACTAATCGGATAGCTCCTAGTTTAAAGATTAAAAAAAGGGATAATAGCAGACTTCAGGACCAGGTAGCGCCTCAGTTGCTCACACCTCTTAAAGGCAGCCTGCACCTCTTATTTGCTAAATATAAGATATGGGTGTGCATGGAGTCTGAACGCAGATCAGACATCGCACACGTAAAACACAGGTGCAGGTCCCATCCCTATGTTTACAAACTGTTGAATTATGTTTAAACAATGAAGGTTGCGCACCACTAAATCCCACATCCTCCAATCTGCACTCCAGACCTCACCAATCTGCCGATCTGAGTTTGCACCGGGCCTGCGGGAGAGCGTGCACCAAGGTGGCCCTTTAATTCGGGCCTGTCAAATCGACGGTGAACCAATGGGAGCAAGTTCATAATTTCCTGGTTTTAATGCGCATTCATGAACTTACTCCATGGATTCACCGGTGGTCGGAGAGGACGCCATTATGGAACAGCATCTATGGAACAGCGTCCTTGGGTGAGTAATCTCTGGGCCATCGTGTTTCAATGAGAATCCCCTCTCATTCTTCTAAACTCCAGAGACTATAGGTCCATCGGACTCCATCTCTCCTCATAGGACAACCCTCTCATCCCAGGAATCAATCTAGTGAACCTTCATTGCACCCCCTCTAAGGCAAGTATATCCTTCCTTAGGTAAGGAGACCAACACTGTACATTGTACTCCAGGTGTGGTCTCACTAAAGCCCTGTACAATTGTGGCAACAATCTCTTATGTGGATCCTTGTCAAATGCCTTCTGGAAGTCCGTATAAAAACCATCCATCGACACACCCTCATCTACCACCTTAGTTACCTCCTGAAAAAATTCAACTAGGTTCATTAGACCTGACTTACCCTTTACAAATCCATGCCCACTCTCTGATCAGCTCAAATTTGCCTAAATGCTCAGTCACTCTGTCCCTAACAGATTCTAGTAACTGCCCCACAACTGACATTGGACTAATAGGCCTATAATTTCCTAGTTTATCTCTTGCACCTTCTTAAACAAGGGAATGACATTGGCAATTTTCCAATCATAGCATCATGGTAGGAACAGCACAAGAGAAGGCCATTCGGCCCATCGTGCCTGTGTTGGTTCTTTGAAAGGACTATCCAATTAGTCCCACTCCCCTGCTCTTTCCCCATAGACCTGTAAAATTATTTCCCTTCAAGTATTTATCCAATTCCCTTTTGAAAGTTATTATTGAATCTGCTTCCACCGCCCTTTCAGGCAGCGCATTCCAGATCATAACAACTCGCTGAGTAAAAAAATGTTTCCTCATTTCGCCTCTGGCCATTACTGAGACATGACTGCAAGCTGATCATGATTGGGAGTTAAATATTCCATGTTATATGGTCTTTAGAAAGGATAGGCAAACTGGAAGAGGAGGAAGGGTAGCCTTGTTGATTAAAGATACTATTACAACATTAGTAAGAGAGCGTATAGAGAAGGGAAAGCAATCGCGGAGACACTGGATATAATTGAGGAATAAGATGACTTAAAACAGTAATGGGAGTTGTATACAGGCCTCCTGATAGCAGTAACGAAGTGGCAGAATGTATTAATTCAAAGTTTAGAGAGACTTGTACCAAAATCAGTTGTTTTAATGGGAGATAATAATGTGATTGAATTCAATGTTAAGTTTCTCCTTTTCAAACCTAACAGTTACAAAGATTCTAGATTTTGGTAAGGCTAACTTTAATGGGACGAGACGGAGACTGACGACAGCAAACTGGTCAAAACTGTTACAGGTGAGCAATGGGAGGTGTTCAAAAAAGAATTAGCGTAATACAGGACCAGTATCTATCCCTAAAGAGCAAGAGCTCTACTTACCAAATAAAACAGCCATGGCATTCAAAAGAGGTGAGAGATAACGTAAAACTATTATAGTAGCATAGTAGGTACAGCACAGCAGGTGGCCATTCGGCCCATCGTGCCCACACTGCCTCTTTGAAAGAGCTATCCAATTAGTCCCATTCCCCTGCTCTTTCCCTGTAGCCCTGTAATTTTTTTTCCCTTCAACTATTTATCCAATTCCCTTTTGAAAGTTATTATTGAATCTGCTTCCACCGCCCTTTCAGGCAGCACATTCCAGATCATCACAACTCGCTGCGTAAAAAAAAATTCCTCATTTCGCCTCTGGCTCTTCTGCCAATCACCTTAAATTTGTGATCTCTGGTTCTTAACCCTTCCGCCACTAGAAACAGTTTCTCCTTATTTACTCTGTCAAAACACTTCATGATTTTGAACACCTCTATCAAATCTCCCCTTAACCTTCTCTGTCCGAAGGAGAACAACCCCAGCTTCTCCAGTCTCCACATAACTGAAGTCCCTCATCCCTGGTACCATTGTAGTAAATCTCCTCTGTACCCGCTCTAAGGCCTCGACATCCTTTCTAAAGTGTGGTTCCCAGAATTTATCAATACTCCAGCTGCGGCCTAACCTGTGTTTTATAAAGGTTCAGCATAACTTCCTTGCTTTTGTACTCTGTGCCTCTGGCAGATGGAATATAATGTGGGAAAATGTGAAGTCATCCACTTTGGGAGGAAAAATAAAAAAGCTAAATATTTGAATGGAAAAATACTACAAAATGCTGCGGTACAGGGTGTCCTCATACATGTAACACAAAAAGTCAACATACAAGTGCAGCAGGTAATCCTGAAGGCAAATGGAATATTGGCCTTTATTTCTAGGGAGATGGGAGTATAAAAGCAGGGAAGTCATGCTACAGTTCTGGTGCCCTTATTTAAGGAAGGATATACTTCACTTGAGGCAGTTCAGAGAAGGTTCAGTCGGTTGATTCCAGGTATGGAAGGGTTGTCTTATTGTCTCAATGATTGAACAGGTTGGGTCTGTACTCTCATTCTTCTAAACTCCAATGAGGAGATTTTATTGAAACACAGAAGATTCTGAGGGGACTCGATAAGGTAGATGCAACCCCTCATGGGGGAAATGTATAACTAGGGGGCATAGTCTCAGAATAAGGGGTCGCCCGTTTAAGATGGAAATGAGGAGGAATTTCTTCTCCCAGAGGGTCGTGAATCTTTGGAATTCTTTAGCCCAAAAAGCTGTGGAGGCTGAGTCATTGAATTCATTCAAGGCCGAGTTAGACAAATTTTTGATCAGCAAGGGAGTCAAAGGATATGGGGAAAAGGCAGGAAAGTGGAGCTGAGGTAAAAGTCAGGATCAGCCATGATCTCATTAAATGGCAGAGCAGGCTCGAAGGGCCAAATGGCCTACTCCTGCTCCTATCTCTTACGGTGTCTATTATTAAATCCCTGGAACCCATATGATTAACAGCCTTCTCAACTTGTCCTGCGACCTTCAAAGATTTGTATACATACACCCCCAGGTCCCTGTTCCTGCACTTCCTTTAAAATTGTACCATTTAGTTTATATTGCCTCTCCTCATTCACTTCGCACTTCTCTGTGTTGAATTTCATCTGCCTCGTGTCTGCCCATCTCACCAGTCCGTCTCTGTCCCCCTGAAGTCTGTTATTAGCCTCCACATTGTTTACGAGCTTCATGTCATCGGCAAACTTTGAAATTATACCCTCTGTACCCAAGTCTAGGTCGTTAATTTAAATCAAAAAGAGCAGTGGTCCTAATATGGACCCCGGGGGAACACTTCCCTCCAGTCTGAAAAACAACCGTTCACCACTACTCTCTGCTTTCTGTCCCTTAGCCAATAATGGTGACCATCAAACTACCAGATTGTAGTAAAAACCCATCTGGTTCACTAATGTCCTTGAGGGAAGAAAACCTGCCGTCCTGACTCGGTCTGGGCCTATATGTGACTCCAGACCCACAGCAATGTGGTTGATTCTTAATCGCCCTCTGAAATGGCCTAGCAAGCCATTCAGTTGTACAATCTTGCTACAGAAAGTCACAAGAAGAATGAAACTGGACGGACCACCCGACATCGGACCACTAGGCACCGGACACGACAAAGGCAAACCAAGCCCAGTCGACCCTGCAAAGTCCTCCTCACTAACATCTGGGGACTTGTGCCAAAGTTGGGAGAGCTGTCCCACAGACTAGTCAAGCAACAGCCTGACATAGCCATACTCACAGAATCATACCTTCCATCACCATCCCTGGGTATGTCCTGTCCCACCAGAGGTGGCGGTACAGTGATATACAGTCAGGAAGCAGTGGCCCTGAGAGTCCTCAACATTGACTCCAGACCCCATGAAATCTCCTGGCTCGGTAGCACCACTACTGACCGAGCCCTGAAGGACATAACTGCCAGGCTGGGCCTGCAGCAGATAGTGAGCGAACCAACACGAAGGAAAAACCCACTTGACCTCGTCCTCACCAATCTACCTGAATCAGATGCATCGATCCATGACAGTATTGGTAGAAGTGACCACCGCACAGCTCTTGTGGAGACGAAGTCCCTTCTTTACACGGAGGACACTATCCAACGTGTTGTGTGGCACTACCACCATGCTAAATGGGATAGATTCAGAACAGGTCCAGCAGCTCAGAACTGGGCATCCATGAGGTGCTGTGGGCCATCAGCAGCAGCAGAATTATATTCCAGCACAATCTATAACCTCATGGCCTGGCATATTCCTCACTATCATTACCAACAAGCCAGGGGATCAACCCTGGTTCAATGAGGAGTGTAGAAGAGCATGCCTGAAGCAGCACCAGGCGCACCTAAAAATGAGGTGCCAATCTGGTGAAGCTACAACACAGGACTACATGCATGCTAAACAGTGGAAGCAACATGCCGAGGACAGAGCTAAGCGATTCCACAACCAACGGATCAGAACAAAGCTCTGCAGTCCTGCCACATCCAGTTGTGAATGGTGGTGGACAATTAAACAACTAACGGGAGGAGGAGGCTCTGCAAACATCCCCATCCACAATGATGGCAGAGTCCAGCACGTGAGTGCAAAAGACAAGGATGAAGCGTTTGCAACCATCTTCGGCCAGAAGTGCCGAGTGGATGATCCATCTCGGCCTCCTCCCGATATCCCCACCATCACAGAAGCCAGTCTTCAGCCAATTCGATTCACTCCACGTGATATCAAGAAACGGCTGAGTGCACTGGATACAGCAAAGGCTATGGGTCCCGACAACATCCCAGCTGTAGTGCTGAAGACTTGTGCTCCAGAACTAGCTGTGCCTCTAGCCAAGCTGTTCCAGTACAGCAACAACACTGGCATCTACCTGACTTTTCTAATGTGGAAAATTACCCAGGTATGTCCTGTCCACAAAAAGCAGGACAAATCCAATCCAGCCAATTACCGCCCCATCAGTCTACTCTCAATCATCAGCAAAGTGATGGAAGGTGTCGTCGACAGTGCTATCAAGCAGCACTTACTCACCAATAACCTGCTCTCCGATGCTCAGTTTGGGTTCCGCCAGGACCACTCGGCTTCACACCTCATTACAGCCTTGGTCCAAACATGGACAAAAGAGCTGAATTCCAGAGGTGAGGTGAGAGTGACTGCCCTTGACATCAAGGCAGCATTTGACCGAGTGCGCCACCAAGGAGCCCTAGTAAAATTGAAGTCAATGGGAATCAGGGGGAAAACTCTCCAGTGGCTGGAGTCATACCTAGCACAAAGGAAGATGGTCGTGGTTGTTGGAGGACAATCATCTCAGCCCCAGAACATTGCTTCAGGAGTTCCTCAGGGCAGCTTCCTAGGTCCAACCATCTTCAGCTGCTTCATCAATGACCTTCCCTCCATCATAAGGTCAGAAATGGGGATGTTTCCTGATGATTGCACAGTGTTCAGTTCCATTCGCAGCCCCTCAGATAATGAAGCAGTCCGTGCCCGCATACAGCAAGACCTGGACAACATCCAGGCTTGGGCTGATAAGTGGCAAGTAACATTTGTGCCAGAGAAATGCCAGGCAATGACCATCTCCAACAAGAGAGTCTAACCACCTCCCCTTGACATTCAACGGCATTACCATCGCCGAATCCCCCACCGACATCCTGGGGGGTCACCATTGACCAGAAACTCAACTGGACCAGCCACATAAATACAGTGGCTACAAGAGCAGGTCAGAGGTTGGGTATTCTGCGGCGAGTGACTCACCTCCTGACTCCCCAAAGCCTTTCCACCATCTACGAGGCACAAGTCAGGAGTGTGACTGGATACCCTCTACTTGCCTGGATGAGTGCAGCTCCAACAACACTCAAGAAGCTCGACACCATCCAGGACAAAGCAGCCCGCTTGATTGGCACCCCATCCACCATCCTAAACATTCACTCCCTTCACCACCGGCGCACCGTGGCTGCAGTGTGTACCATCCATAGGATGCACTGCAGCAACTCGCCAAGGATTCTTCGACAGCACCTCCCAAACCCGCGACCTCTACCACCTAGAAGGACAAGAGCAGCAGACACATGGAAACAACACCACCTGCACGTTCCCCTTCAAGTCACACACCATCCCGACTTGGAAATATATCGCCATTCCTTCATGGTCGCTGGGTCAAAATCCTGGAACTCCCTTCCTAACAGCACTGTGGGAGAACCTTCACCACACGGACTGCAGCGGTTCAAGGCGGCGGCTCACCACCACCTTCTCAAGGGCAATTAGGGATGGGCAATAAATGCCGGCCTTGCCAGCGACGCCCACATCCCACGAACGAATAAAAAAAACCCTCAACCTTCTCCGTTACTTCAAAGAACTCAAGTTAGTCAAACATGATTTTCCTTTAACAAATCCATGCTGATTTTCATTTATTAACCCGTATTTTCCAAGTGCCAATTCATTTTGTCCCTGATTATTGTCTCAAAGTTTCCCCACCATCGACGTTAGGCTGACTGGCCTGTAACTGCCGGGTCTATCCCCCTCTCTCTTTTTGAACAGGGACATAACATTTGCAATGCTCCAGCCCCATCCCCATATCTAAGGAGGATTGGAAGAGTGTGGTCATTTCCACCCTTACTTCCCTCAGTAACCTCGGACGCATCCCATCTAGACCGAGTGACTTTTCTACTTTGAATACTGCCAATTTTAAGTGCCTCCTCTATCTATTTTTATCCTCTCCAATATCACTACTACCTCCTCCTTTACTGCTACAATGGCAGCATCCTCTTCTCTAGTGAAGACCGATGTGAAGTATTCATTTAATACTTCAGCCATGCTCTCTGCCTCCACAAGAAGATCTCCTTTTTTGTCCCTAATCGGTCCCACCCTTCCTTTGACTAATCTTTTACTATTTATATGTTTATAAGAGATTTTTGTGTTCCCTTTTATGTTAGCCGCTAATCTATTCTCAAACTCTCTCTTTGCCCCTTTTATTCCCTTTTTTAGATCTCCTCTGTACTTTCCATATTCAGTCTGGTTCTCCACTGAATTATGAACCTGACATCTTTTTTGTTTCATTTAATGTCTATATCTTTAGTCATCCAGGGAGCTCTAGCTCTGCATGCCTTTCCTTTCTCCTTCGTAGGAATGTGTGTACTTTGTACACAATCCAACTCTTCCTTGAGGGCCTCCCATTGTTCAAGTACGGTTTTATCCACCAATTTTTGATTCCAATCCACCTGGGCAAGATCCCTTTTTAACTCACTGAAATTTGCCCTCCTCCTGTTGAGCATTTTCACATTTGATTGCTCCTTGTCCTTTTCCATAACTATTCTAAACCTGATGATATGATCGCTGTGCCCCAAATGCTCCCCCACTGAAACAACGGGAGCAAAAAATAACAAACTGACAGATTTGAGTGGGCAAAACCGTGGCAGATGGATTTCAACCCAGGTAAGTGTGAGGTCATCAATTTTGGACCAAAATAGGATTGATCCGAGTATTTTGTAAATGGTGAAAAGTTCGGAATCATGGAGGTCCAAAGAGATTATAGGGTCCATGTACATGGATCGCTAAAATGTAGAGGTCAGGTACAAAAAAAAAATAATCAAAAAGGTTTATGGAATGTTGGCCTTGATAACCAGAGGGCTAGAATATAAAGGGGAGGAAGTTTTGCTGCAGCCCTGGTTGGACCACATCTGGAGTACTGTGTAGTGTTCTGGACACCGCACCTTGGAAAGGATATATTGGCCTTGGAAGGAGTGCAGTGCAGATTCACCAGACTGTTACCAGGGCTCCAAGGATTAGATTACGAGGAGAGATTACATAAACTAGGCTTGTATTCGCTGGAATATAGATGGTTAAGAGGTGATTTGATTGGGGTTTTTAAGGTTTTTGAAAGGAATTGAAAGGGCAGTCAAAGGAAGGGTGGGACTGATTAGGAACAAAATAGATCTTCTTGTGGAGGCAGGGGGCACAGCTGAAGTATTAAATGAATACATCGCATCGGTCTTCACTAGAGAAGAGGATGCTGCCATTGTAGCAGTAAAGGAGGAGGTGGTAGTGATATTGGATAGGATAAAAATAGATAAAGAGGAGATATTTAAAAGATTGGCAGTACTCAATGTAGAAAAGTCACCTGGTCCAGATGGGATGCATCCTAGGTTACTGAGGGAAGTAAGGGTGGAAATTGCGGAGGCTCTGGCCACAATCTTCCAATCCTCCTTAGATATGGGGACGGTGCTGGAGGATTGAAAATTTTACATCCCTGTTCAAAAAAGGGGAGAGGGATAAACCCGGCAATTACAGGCCAGTCAGTCTAACGACAGTGGTGGGGAAACTTTGAGACAATAATCCGGGACAAAATTAATTGGCACTTGGAAAATACGGGTTAATAAATTAAAGTCAACACGGAATTGTTAAGGGAAAATCGTGTTTGACTAACTTGATTGAGTTCTTTGATGAAGTAACAGAGAGGGTTGATGAGGGTAATGTGGTTGTAGTATATGGACTTTTGATAAAGTACCACATAACAGACTTGTTAGGACAGAGACATACCAGTGAAATGGGCGGACACATGGCAGATGAAATTTAATGCAGAGAAGTGTGAAATGATTCATTTTGGTGGGAAGGATGAGGAGAGGCAATATAAACTAAATAGTACAATTTTAAAGGGGGTGCAGAAACAGAGACACCTGGGGTTGCACATACACAGATCTTTGAAGGTGGCAGGACAAGTTGAGAAGGTTGTTCAAAAGGCATATGGGATCCTGGCTTTACAGATAGAGGCATAGAGACAAAAGCAAGGAAGTTATGCTAAACCTTTATAATTCACCGATTAGGCCCCAGCTGGAGCATTGTGGCCAATTCTGGGCATCGCACTTTAGGAAGGATGTCAAGGCCTTCCAGAGGGTGCAGACATTTACTAGAATGGTCCCAGGGATGAGGGACTTTGGTTACGTGGAGACTGGAGAAGCTGGGGTTGTTCTCCTTAGGACAGAGTAGGTTAAGGGGCATTTAATAGAGTTGTTCAAAATCACAAAGGGTCTCATTAGAGTAAATAAGGAGAAACTTTTCTAGTGGCAGAAGGCTCGGTAACCAGAGGACACAGATTAAGGTAATTGGCAAAAGAACCAGAGGTGAGATGAGGAAAAAAAAATTTACATAGTGAGTTATGATGATCTGAATGCACTGACTGAAAGGGTGGTGGAAACAGATTTAATACGAACCTTCAAAAGGAAATTGGATAAATACTTGAAGGGGAAAAAATTGTAGGGTTATGGGGTAAGAGTAGGGGAGTGGGACTAATTGGATAGCTCTTTCAAGAGTCAGCACAACCACGATGGCCGAATGGCCTGCTTCTGTCCTGTATGATTCCATAAACCCAGCTTCCCCGCGTCACTGAAGTCCCTCATCCCCGGTAAATCTCCTCTGCACCTTCGCCAAGGCCTTGACACCCTTCCTAAAGTTTGGTGCCCAGAATTGTTGTTTCTTTTAATTTGCAGGTCTTGTATTTTCATAATTCTACCGCAGGCTACTTCCACAGTTCAAGTGGTCAGAAATCCCTCCAACACTGACCTGCTTACATTCCGAACATTCGTAATGGTGGGTGCTTTCTGCCAGGCTGATGTGGCTACCGCCACTTGCCAATTTCCAGCTTGCCGCAGGCCAGCCCATCTTTGGCATGCATGCCCTGGTGCTGCAGCAGCTCCTCGGCGGTGTTCAGCAGCTGTCCGCACTCCAAACATTGGAAACGATTCTCCGTCTCGCACACGCTGTGCGCCAGTCCCAGCTCCTTGATCTCAGATTCTCCCAGCTCGGGGCAGATGTAGACATGGAGACCCACGTGAGTCTGCTGGTGCAGCAGGACTTCCTCCAAAGTGTTGTACAGCTGCCCGCACTCCGAGCACATGTACTGGTGCTCGATGATCATCGTATTCTCTGTCTCCATTTGTGCCCGGCGTTCTCTTGCCCCACACTTGCCGCCTTTACAAAGTGCCCAAGTCGTCAGTCCTGAGAATAAAGTGTAACCTGGAGAGAAGACAGATTGATCAGATCGAGGAGCTGAAGTGTCCCACTCTTCCCCACCCCCCCCCCCCCACCATCCCAGCAGCACTCTCCAGGGACATCATGATTTTACATCCACCATCCTGGGCCCTATAGGGAAGCCGAGCAGCTTTCAGTCCTTTCTCAGTGTGCAGCTATCGGAAGAATGACCAGCTCCAATAGTACAGGCTCGAGGTTTACATCGATCACTGATGAGCAACAAGAGGTGTGTGTGCACACGCCTGTCTGCGTGCCTCTCCGTCCCCGAACAAACCCCCGCCTCTCCCCGCCCCCGAACAAACCCCCGCCTCTCCCCCCGCCCCCCGAACAAACCCCCGCCTCTCCCCCGAACAAACCCCCGCCTCTCCCCCGCCCCCGAACAAACCCCCGCCCTCTCCCCCGCCCCGAACAAACCCCCGCCTCTCCCCCCGCCCCCGAACAAACCCCCGCCTCTCCCCCGCCCCCGAACAAACCCCCGCCTCTCCCCCCGCCCCCGAACAAACCCCCCGCCTCTCCCCCGCCCCCGAACAAACCCCCGCCTCTCCCCCGCCCCCGAACAAACCCCCCGCCTCTCCCCCGCCCCCGAACAAACCCCCGCCTCTCCCCCGCCCCCGAACAAACCCCCGCCTCTCCCCGCCCCCGAACAAACCCCCCGCCTCTCCCCCGCCCCCGAACAAACCCCCGCCTCTCCCCCCGCCCCCGAACAAACCCCCGCCTCTCCCCGCCCCCGAACAAACCCCCGCCTCTCCCCCGCCCCCGAACAAACCCCCGCCTCTCCCCCGCCCCCGAACAAACCCCCGCCTCTCCCGAACCCCCCAACCCCCGTCTCACTCCGGCCCCCGAACAAAACTGGCCTCTCTCCGGCCCCCGAACAAACCCTCGCCTCTCCCGAACCCCCCAACCCCCGTCTCTCTCCCACCCCCGAACAAACCCTCGCCTCTCCCGAACCCCCCAACCCCCGTCTCTCTCCCACCCCCGAACAAACCCCCGCCTCTCCCGAACCCCCCAACCCCCGCCTCTCTCCCCGCCCCCGAACAAACCCCCGCCTCTCCCGAACCCCCCAACCCCCGTCTCTCTCCCACCCCCGAACAAACCCCCGCCTCTCCCGAACCCCCCAACCCCCGCCTCTCCCGAACCCCCCCAACCCCCGTCTCTCTCCCGCCCCCGAACAAACCCCCGCCTCTCCCGAACCCCCCAACCCCCGTCTCTCTCCCACCCCCCAACAAACCCCCGCCTCTCCCGAACCCCCCAACCCCCGCCTCTCTCCCGCCCCCGAACAAACCCCCGCCTCTCCCGAACCCCCCAACCCCCGCCTCTCCCGAACCCCCCAACCCCCGTCTCACTCCGCCCCCGAACAAACTGGCCTCTCTCGGCCCCCGAACAAACCCCCGCCTCTCCCGAACCCCCCAACCCCCCGCCTCTCTCCCGCCCCCGAACAAACCGCCGCCTCTCCCGAACCCCCCAACCCCCGCCTCTCCCGAACCCCCCAACCCCCGCCTCTCCCGAACCCCCCAACCCCCGCCTCTCCCGAACCCCCCAACCCCCGCCTCTCCCGAACCCCCCAACCCCCGCCTCTCCCGAACCCCCCAACAAACCCCCGCCTCTCCCGAACCCCCCAACCCCCGCCTCTCCCCCCGCCCCCCGAACAAACCCCCGCCTCTCCCGAACCCCCCAACCCCCGCCTCTCCCCCGCCCCCCGAACAAACCCCCGTCTCTCCCCACGCCTCCCATCTATCCCCCTCACCCGTCTCTCGCCCCACCCCCGTGAACTCCCGACTCTCACCCTGCCAGACCACCATCTCCCCCTGCCCCCTTTCTGTCCCCCACCTCTCTCCATCCCCCTGCCCTCTCTCTCTCTGACCCCCTCCTGTCTCCCCCCTCTCTCTCTGCCCCCGTCCCGTCCCCCCCCTCTCTCTCTCTCTCTCTCTCTGCCCCCCTCCCGTCCCCTCTCTCTCTCTCTCTGCCCCCCACCCGTCCCCCCTCTCTCTCTGCCCCCCTCCCGTCCCCCCTCTCTCTCTGCCCCCCTCCCGTCCCTCTCTCTCACTCTCCCTCTCTGCCCCCCTCCCGTCCCTCTCTCTCACTCTCTCTCTCTGCCCCCCTCCCGTCCCCCTCTCTCTCTCTCTCTGCCCCCCCTCCCGTCCCCCTCTCTCTCTCTCTGCCCCCCCTCCCGTCCCCCTCTCCCTCCCTCTGCCCCCCCCCTCCCTCTGCCCCCCCCCTCCCTCTGCCCCCCCCCTCCCTCTGCCCCCCCCCTCCCTCTGCCCCCCCCCTCCCTGCCCCCCTCCTCTCTCTGCCCCCCCCCTCTCTCTCTGCCCCCCTCCGCCCCCCCCTCTCTCTCTGCCCCCCTCCGCCCCCCCCTCTCTCTGCCCCCCTCCGCCCCCCCCTCTCTCTGCCCCCCTCCGCCCCCCCCTCTCTCTGCCCCCCTCCGCCCCCCCCTCTCTCTGCCCCCCTCCGCCCCCCCCTCTCTCTGCCCCCCTCCCCCCCTCCCTCTCTCTGCGCCCCCCCACCGGTGTCCCCCCTCTCTCTCTGCCCCCCCCTCTCTGCGCCCCCCACCGGTGTCCCCCCTCTCTCTCTGCCCCCCCCCCTCTCTCTGCCCCCTCTCTCTCTCTGCCCCCCTCTCTCTCTCTGCCCCCTCCCGTTCCCCCTCTCTCTCTGCCCCCTCCCGTTCCCCCCTCTCTCTCTGCCCCCTCCCGTTCCCCCTCCTCTCTCTGCCCCCTCCCGTTCCCCCCTCTCTCTCTCTGCCCCCTCCCCGTTCCCCCCCTCTCTCTCTCTGCCCCCTCCCGTTCCCCCCCCCTCTCTCTCTGCCCCCTCCCGTTCCCCCCCTCTCTCTGCCCCCTCCCGTTCCCCCCCCTCTCTCTCTGCCCCCTCCCGTTCCCCCCCTCTCTCTGCCCCCTCCCGTCCCCTCTCTCTCTGCCCCCTCCCGTCTGCACCCCTCCCCCTCTCTGCCCCCCCTCCCCCTCTCTCTCTCTCTCTGCTCCCTCCCGTCCCCCCCCTCTCTCTCTCTCTGCTCCCTCCCGTCCCCCCCCCTCTCTGCCCCCCCTCCACCCCCCCCCCCCCTCTCTCTGCCCCCCTCCCACCCCCCCCTCTCTCTCTGCCCCCCTCCCATCCCCCCCTCTCTCTCTGCCCCCCCTCCATCCCCCCCCTCTCTCTGCCCCCTCCCATCCCCCACTCTCTCTCTGCCCCCCCCTCCCATCCGCCCCTCTCTCTCCCCTCCTGCCCGCCCCTCCCGTCCCTCTCTCTCTGCCCCCCTCCCGTCCCTCTCTCTCTGCCCCCCTCCCGTCCCTCTCTCTCTCTGCCCCCCCTCCCGTCCCTCTCTCTCTCTCTGCCCCCCTCCCGTCCCTCTCTCTCTCTGCCCCCCTCCCGTCCCTCTCTCTCTCTGCCCCCCTCCCGTCCCTCTCTCTCTCTGCCCCCCTCCCGTCCCTCTCTCTCTCTGCCCCCCTCCCGTCCCTCTCTCTCTCTGCCCCCCTCCCGTCCCTCTCTCTCTCTGCCCCCCTCCCGTCCCTCTCTCTCTCTGCCCCCCTCCCGTCCCTCTCTCTCTCTGCCCCCCTCCCGTCCCTCTCTCTCTCTGCCCCCCTCCCGTCCCTCTCTCTCTCTGCCCCCCTCCCCGTCCCTCTCTCTCTCTCTCTGCCCCCCTCCCGTCCCTCTCTCTCTCTGCCCCCCTCCCGTCCTCTCACTCTCTGCCCCCCTCCCGTCCCTCTCTCTCTCTGCCCCCCTCCCGTCCTCTCTCTCTCTGCCCCCCTCCCGTCCCTCTCTCTCTCTGCCCCCCTCCCGTCCCTCTCTCTCTCTGCCCCCCTCCCGTCCCTCTCTCTCTCTGCCCCCCTCCCGTCCCTCTCTCTCTCTGCCCCCTCCCGTCCCTCTCTCTCTCTGCCCCCCTCCCGTCCTCTCTCTCTCTGCCCCCCTCCCGTCCCTCTCTCTCTCTCTCTCTGCCCCCCTCCCGTCCCTCTCTCTCTCTGCCCCCCTCCCGTCCCTCTCTCTCTCTGCCCCCCTCCCGTCCCTCTCTCTCTCTGCCCCCCTGCCGTCTCTCTCTCTCTCTCTCTCTCTCCTCTGCCCCCCCTCCCGTCTCTCTCTCTCTCTCTCTGCCCCCCTCTCCCGTCTCCCCCCCCTCTCTCTGCCCCCTCCCGTCTCTCTCTCTCTCTCTCTCTCTCTCTGGCCCCCTCCCGTCCCTCTCACTCTCTCTCTCTCTCTCTGCCCCCCTCCCGTCTCCCCCCACCTCTCTCTCCCATCCCCCCTCTCACTCTCTCTCTCTCTCTGCCCCCCTCCCGTTCCCCCCCTCTCTCTGTGCCCCCCTCCCGTCCCCCCTCTCTCCTTTCTGCCCCCCTCCCGTCCCACCCTCTCTCTCTGCCCCCCTCCCGTCCCTCTCTGCCCCCCTCCGTCCCTCTCTGCCCCCCTCCCGTCCCTCTCTGCCCCCCTCCCGTCCCTCTCTGCCCCCCTCCCGTCCCTCTCTGCCCCCCTCCCGTCCCTCTCTGCCCCCCTCCCGTCCCTCTCTCTCTGCCCCCCTCCCGTCCCTCTCTCTCTGCCCCCTCCCGTCCCTCTCTCTCTGCCCCCCTCCCGTCCTCTCTCTCTGCCTCCCTCCCGTCCCTCTCTCTCTGCCTCCCTCCCGTCCCTCTCTCTCTGCCTCCCTCCCGTCCCTCTCTCTCTGCCTCCCTCCCGTCCCTCTCTCTCTGCCTCCCTCCCGTCCCCTCTCTCTCTGCCTCCCTCCCGTCCCTCTCTCTCTGCCCCCCTCCCGTCCCTCTCTCTCTGCCCCCCTCCCGTCCCTCTCTCTCTGCCCCCCTCCCGTCCTCTCTCTCTGCCCCCCTCCCGTCCCTCTCTCTCTGCCCCCCCCCCCCCTCCCCGTCCCTCTCTCTCTGCCCCCCTCCCGGCCCTCTCTCTCTCCCCCTCCCGTCCCCACCCTCTCTGCCCACCTCCCGCCCCCCCCTCTCTCTGCCCCCCAGCCGTCCCCCCCTCTCTCTGCCCCCCAGCCGTCCCCCCCTCTCTCTGCCCCCCAGCCGTCCCCCCCCCCCTCTCTGCCCCCCACCCGTCCCCCCCCTCTCTCTGCCCCCCACCCGTCCCTCCCTCTCTCTCTCTCTGCCCCCCACCCGTCCCTCCCTCTCTCTCTCTCTCTCTCTCTGCCCCCCTCCCGTCCCCCCCCTCTCTCTGCCCCCCACCTCTCTCTCTCTGACCCTCTCTCTCTCTGCCCCCTCCCGTCCCTCTCTCTCTCTCTCTCTCTGCCCCCTCCCGTCCCCCCCCCGCTCCTGTCCCCCCCCCTTCTCTCTGCCCCCTCCCGTCCCTCTCTCTCTCTCTGGCCCCCTCCCGACCCCTCTCTCTCTCTCTCTCTCTATCTATCTCTCCCCCCCCCCCCCTCTCGCTCTGCCCCCCTCCCATTCCCCAACCTGTCTCTCTGCCCACCTCCCGTCCCCCCCCTCTCACTGTCCCCCTCCCCCCCTCTCTCTCTCTCTGCCACCCTCCCGTTCCCCCCCTCTCTCTGACCCCCTCCCATCCCCCCCTCTCTCTCTGCCCCCCTCCCGTTGCCCCCCTCTCTCTCTGCCCCCCTCCCGTCTCCCCCCTCTCTCTCTCTCTCTCTCTCTCTGCCACCCCCTCCCGTCTCCCCCCCTCTCTCTGCCCCCTCCTGTCCCCCCCTCTCTGCCCCCTCCTGTCCCCCCCTCTCTGCCCCCTCCTGTCCCCCCCTCTCTGCCCCCTCCTGTCCCCCCCTCTCTCTCTGCCCCCTCCTGTCCCCCCCCCCTCTCTCTGCCCCCTCCTGTCCCCCCCCCTCTCTCTGCCCCCTCCTGTCCCCCCCCCTCTCTCTGCCCCCTCCTGTCCCCCCCCCTCTCTCTGCCCCCTCCTGTCCCCCCCCCCTCTCTCTCTGCCCCCTCCTGTCCCCCCTTCTCTCTCTGCCCCTCTCTCTCTCTGCCCCCCTCCCGTCCCCCTCTCTCTGCCCCCTCCCGTCCCCCCCTCTCTCTCTCTCTGCCCCCCTCCCGTCTCCCCCCACCTCTCTCTCCCATCCCCCCTCTCACTCTCTCTTTCTGCCCCCCTCCCGTTCCCACCCTCTCTCTCTCTGTGCCCCCCTCCCGTCCCTCCCTCTCTCTCTGCCCCCCTCCCGTCCCCTCTCTCTCTGCCCCCCTCCCGTCCCTCTCTCTCTGCCCCCCTCCCGTCCCTCTCTCTCTGCCCCCCTCCCGTCCCTCTCTCTCTGCCCCCCTCCCGTCCCTCTCTCTCTGCCCCCCTCCCGTCCCTCTCTCTCTGCCCCCCTCCCGTCCTCTCTCTCTGCCCCCTCCCGTCCCCCCCCCTCTCTGCCCCCTCCCGTCCCCCCCCCTCTCTGCCCCCCTCCCGTCCTCTCTCTCTGCCCCCCCTCCCGTCCCCCCCCTCTCTGCCCCCCTCCCGCCCCCCCCCGCCCCCCCCTCTCTGCCCCCCACCCGTCCCCCCCCCTCTCTCTGCCCCCCCACCCGTCCCCCCTCTCTCTGCCCCCCACCCGTCCCTCTCTCTCTCTCTCTCTGCCCCCCTCCCGTCCTCTCTCTCTCTCTCTCTCTCTCTGCCCCCCTCCCGTCCCCCCCCCCTCTCTCTGCCCCCCACCCGTCCCCCCCCCTCTCTCTCTCTCTCTCTGCCCCCTCCCGTCCCTCTCTCTCTCTCTCTCTCTCTGCCCCCTCCCGTCTCTCTCTCTCTCTCTCTCTCTCTGCCCCCTCCCGTCCCTCTCTCTCTCTCTGCCCCCCTCCCGTCTCTCTCTCTCTCTCTGCCCCCTCCCGTCTCTCTCTCTCTCTCTCGCTGCCCCCTCCCGTCCCCCCCCCGTCCCCGTCCCCCCCCCTCTCACTGCCCCCTCCCGTCCCTCTCTCTCTCTCTGGCCCTCTCTGGCCCCCTCCCGACCCCCCTCTCTCTCTCTCTCTCTCTCTCTTCCCCCCCCCCCTCCCGCCCCCCCTCTCTCTCGCTCTGCCCCCCTCTCCGTCCCGTCCCCCTCTCTCTCTCTGCCCCCCTCCCGTTCCCCCCCCCTCTCTCTCTGCCCCCCTCCCGTTCCCCCCCCCTCTCTCTCTGCCCCCTCCCGTTCCCCCCCCTCTCTCTCTCTGCCACCTCCGTCCCCTCTCTCTCCCCCCCGTTCCCCCCCTCTCTCTCTGCCCACCTCCCGTTCCCCCCCCCCTCTCTCTCTCTGCCCCCCTCCCGTCCAGTCCCCCTCTCTCTCTCTGCCCCCCCTCCCGTTCCCCCCCTCTCTCTGCCCCCCTCCCGTTCCCCCCCCTCTCTCTGCCCCCCTCCCGTCCCCCCTCTCTCTCTGCCCCCCTCTCTCTCTGCCCACCTCCCATTACCCCCCTCTCTGTCCCCCTCCCCCCTCTCTTTCTCTCTGTGCCCCCCCCTCCCGTCCCCCCAACTCTCTCTGCCCCCCTCCCTTCCCCCCCCACGCTCTCTCTGCCCCCCCTCCCGTCTCCCCCTCTCTCTCTCTGCCACCCTCCCGTCTCCCCCCTCTCTCTCTCTGCCCCCTCCTGTCCGCCCCCTCTCTCTGCCCCCTCCTGTCCCCCCCCCCCTCTCTCTGCCCCCTCCTGGTCCCCCCCCCCTCTCTCTGCCCCCTCCTGTCCCCCCCCCCTCTCTCTGCCCCCTCCTGTCCCCCCGCCCCTCTCTCTGCCCCCTCCTGTCCCCCCCCTCTCTCTCTGCCCCCTCCTGTCCCCCCCCCTCTCTCTCTGCCCCCTCCTGTCCCCCCCCCTCTCTCTCTGCCCCCCTCCCGTCCCCCTCTCTCTGCCCCCCTCCCGTCCCCCTCTCTCTGCCCCCCTCCCGTCCCCCTCTCTCTGCCCCCCTCCCGTCCCCCTCTCTCTCTCTGCCCCCCCTCCCGTCCCCCACCCCTCTCTCTCTCTCTCTCTGCCCCCCCCACCCGTCCCCCTCTCTCTCTCCCGTCCCCCTCTCTCTGCCCCCTCCCGTCCCCCCCCTCTTTCTGCCCCCTCCCGTCCCTCTCTCTCTCTCTCTCTCTCTCTCTCTGGCCCCCTCCCGTCCCTCTCTCTCTGCCCCCCTCCTGTCCCTCTCTCTCTGCCCCCCTCCCGTCCCTCTCTCTCTGCCCCCCCTCCCGTCCCTCTCTCTCTGCCCCCCTCCCGTCCCCCTCTCTCTGCCCCCTCCCGTCCCCCCTTCTCTCTGCCCCCCTCTCTCTCTGCCACCTCCCATTACCCCCCTCTCTGTCCCCCTCCCCCCTCTCTTTCTCTCTGTGCCCCCCCCTCCCGTCCCCCCAACTCTCTCTGCCCCCCTCCCTTCCCCCCCCACGCTCTCTCTGCCCCCCTCCCGTCTCCCCCCTCTCTCTCTCTGCCACCCTCCCGTCTCCCCCCTCTCTCTCTCTGCCCCCTCCTGTCCGCCCCCTCTCTCTGCCCCCTCCTGTCCCCCCCCCCTCTCTCTGCCCCCTCCTGTCCCCCCCCCCCTCTCTCTGCCCCCTCCTGTCCCCCCCCCCCTCTCTCTGCCCCCTCCTGTCCCCCCGCCCCTCTCTCTGCCCCCTCCTGTCCCCCCCCTCTCTCTCTGCCCCCTCCTGTCCCCCCCCTCTCTCTCTGCCCCCTCCTGTCCCCCCCCTCTCTCTCTGCCCCCCTCCCGTCCCCCTCTCTCTGCCCCCCTCCCGTCCCCCTCTCTCTGCCCCCCTCCCCGTCCCCCTCTCTCTGCCCCCCTCCCGTCCCCCTCTCTCTGCCCCCCTCCCGTCCCCCTCTCTCTCTCTGCCCCCCTCCCGTCCCCCACCCTCTCTCTCTCTCTCTCTCTCTGCCCCCCCCCACCCGTCCCCCTCTCTCTCTCCCGTCCCCCTCTCTCTGCCCCTCCCGTCCCCCCCCTCTTTCTGCCCCCTCCCGTCCCTCTCTCTCTCTCTCTCTCTCTCTCTGGCCCCCTCCCGTCCCTCTCTCTCTGCCCCCCCTCCTGTCCCTCTCTCTCTGCCCCCCTCCCGTCCCTCTCTCTCTGCCCCCCTCCCGTCCCTCTCTCTCTGCCCCCCTCCCGTCCCCCTCTCTCTGCCCCCCTCCCGTCCCCCCTTCTCTCTGCCCCCCTCCCGTCCCCCCTTCTCTCTGCCCCCTCCCATCCCCCCTTCTCTCTGCCCCCCTCCCGTCCCCCCTTCTCTCTGCCCCCCTCCCGTCCCCCCTTCTCTCTGCCCCCCTCCCGTCCCCCCTTCTCTCTGCCCCCCTCCCGTCCCCCCTTCTCTCTGCCCCCCTCCCGTCCCCCCTTCTCTCTGCCCCCCTCCCGTCCCCCCTTCTCTCTGCCCCCCTCCCGTCCCCCCTTCTCTCTGCCCCCTCCCGTCCCCCCCCCTCTCTCTCTCTCTCTGCCCCCCTCCCGTCCCCCCCCTCTCTCTCTCTCTCTGCCCCCTCCCGTCCCCCCCCTCTCTCTCTCTCTCTGCCCCCTCCCCGTCCGCCCCTCTCTCTCTCTCTCTGCCCCCTCCCGTCCGCCCCTCTCTCTCTCTCTGCCCCCTCCCGTCCCCCCCCTCTCTCTCTCTGCCCCCTCCCGTCCGCCCCTCTCTCTCTCTCTGCCCCCTCCCGTCCCCCCCCTCTCTCTCTCTGCCCCCTCCCGTCCCCCCCCTCTCTCTCTCTGCCCCCTCCCCGTCCCCACCTCTCTCTCTCTGTCCCCTTCCGTCCTCCCCCTCTCTCTCTCTGCCCCCTCCCGTCCCCCCCCTCTCTCTCTGCCCCCTTCCGTCCCCCCCCTCTCTCTCTCTGCACCCCTCCCGCCCCCACCTCCCTCTCTCTGCCCCCCCCGCCCCCACCTCCCTCTCTCTGCCCCCCTCCCGTCCCCCCACACTCTCTCTCTCTCTCTGCCCCCCTCCTGTCCTCCCCCTCTCTCTGCCCCCCTCCCGTTCCCCCCACCTCTCTCTGCCCCCCTCCCGTTCCCCCCCTCTCTCTGCCCCCCTCCCGTTCCCCCCCTCTCTCTGCCCCCCTCCCGTTCCCCCCCTCTCTCTGCCCCCCTCCCGTTCCCCCCCCTCTCTGCCCCCTCCCGTTCCCCCCCCTCTCTCTGCCCCCCTCCCCGTTCCCCCCCCCTCTCTCTGCCCCCCTCCCGTTCCCCCCCCCCTCCTCTCTGCCCCCCCTCCCGTTCCCCCCCCCTCTCTCTGCCCCCCCTCTCTCTCTGCCCCCCTCCTGTCCCCCCCTCTCTCTCTGCCCCCCTCCTGTCCCCCCCTCTCTCTCTGCCCCCCTCCTGTCCCCCCCTCTCTCTCTGCCCCCCTCCTGTCCCCCCTCTCTCTCTGCCCCCCTCCTGTCCCCCCCTCTCTCTCTGCCCCCCTCCTGTCCCCCCCTCTCTCTCTGCCCCCCTCCTGTCCCCCCCCTCTCTCTCTGCCCCACTCCTGTCCCCCCCTCTCTCTCTGCCCCACTCCTGTCCCCCCCTCTCTCTCTGCCCCCCTCCTGTCCCCCCCTCTCTCTCTGCCCCCCTCCTGTCCCCCGCCCCGCTCCTGTCCGCCCTTCTCTCTCTGCCCCCCTCCTGTCCTCCCTTCTCTCTCTGCCCCCCTCCTGTCCCCCCTTCTCTCTCTGCCCCCCTCCTGTCCCCCCTTCTCTCTCTGCCCCCCTCGTGTCCCCCCTTCTCTCTCTGCCCCCCTCGTGTCCCCCCTTCTCTCTCTGCCCCCCTCGTGTCCCCCCCTCTCTCTCTCCGCCCCCCCTCCTGTCCGCCCCTCTCTCTCTGCCCCCCTCCTGTCCGCCCCCTCTCTCTCTGCCCCCCTCCTGTCCCCCCCTTCTCTCTCTGCCCCCCTCCTGTCCCCCCTTCTCTCTCTGCCCCCCTCCTGTCCTCCCTTCTCTCTCTGCACCCCCTCCCGTCCCTCCCTCTCTCTATCTCTCTCTGCCGCCCTCCTGTCCCCCCCTTCTCTCTCTGCCCCCCCCTTCTCTCTCTGCCCCCCCTTCTCTCTCGCCCTTCTCTCTCTGCCCCCCCTCCTGTCCCCCCCTTCTCTCTCTGCCCCCCTCCTGTCCCCCCTTCTCTCTCTGCCCCCCTCCTGTCCCCCCCTTCTCTCTCTGCCCCCCTCCTGTCCCCCCCTTCTCTCTCTGCCCCCTCCGTCCGCCCCTCTCTCTCTCTGCCCCCTCCCGTCCCCCCCCCTCTCTCTCTCTGCCCCCTCCCGTCCCCCCCCTCTCTCTCTCTGCCCCCTCCGTCCCCACCTCTCTCTCTCTGTCCCCTTCCGTCCTCCCCCTCTCTCTCTCTGCCCCCCTCCCGTCCCCCCCTCTCTCTCTGCCCCCTCCGGTCCCCCCCTCTCTCTCTGCCCCCTTCCGTCCCCCCCTCTCTCTCTGCCCACCTTCCGTCCCCCCCTCTCTCTCTCTGCACCCCTCCCGCCCCAACCTCCCTCTCTCTGCCCCCCCCGCCCCCCACCTCCCTCTCTCTGCCCCCCCCGCCCCCACCTCCCTCTCTCTGCCCCCCCTCCCGTCCCCCCACCACTCTCTCTCTCTCTCTGCCCCCCTCCTGTCCTCCCCCTCTCTCTGCCCCCCTCCCGTTCCCCCACCTCTCTCTGCCCCCCTCCCGTTCCCCCCCCTCTCTCTGCCCCCCTCCCGTTCCCCCCCCCTCTCTCTGCCCCCCTCCCGTTCCCCCCCCTCTCTCTGCCCCCTCCCGTTCCCCCCCTCTCTCTGCCCCCCTCCCGTTCCCCCCCTCTCTCTGCCCCCCCTCTCTCTCTGCCCCCCCCTCTCTCTCTGCCCCCCCCTCTCTCTCTGCCCCCCCCCTCTCTCTCTGCCCCCTCCTGTCCCCCCCTCTCTCTCTGCCCCCCTCCTGTCCCCCCCCCTCTCTCTCTGCCCCCCTCCTGTCCCCACCTCTCTCTCTGCCCCACTCCTGTCCCCCCCTCTCTCTCTGCCCCCCTCCTGTCCCCCCTCTCTCTCTCTGCCCCCCCCTCCTGTCCCCCCCCTCTCTCTCTGCCCCCCTCCTGTCCCCCCGCCCCGCTCCTGTCCGCCCTTCTCTCTCTGCCCCCCTCCTGTCCTCCCTTCTCTCTCTGCCCCCCTCCTGTCCCCCCTTCTCTCTCTGCCCCCCTCCTGTCCCCCCTTCTCTCTCTGCCCCCCTCCTGTCCCCCCTTCTCTCTCTGCCCCCCTCGTGTCCCCCCTTCTCTCTCTGCCCCCCTCCTGTCCCCCCCTCTCTCTCTCCGCCCCCCCTCCTGTCCGCCCCTCTCTCTCTGCCCCCCTCCTGTCCGCCCCTCTCTCTCTGCCCCCCTCCTGTCCCCCCTTCTCTCTCTGCCCCCCTCCTGTCCCCCCTTCTCTCTCTGCCCCCCTCCTGTCCTCCCTTCTCTCTCTGCCCCCCTCCTGTCCTCCCTTCTCTCTCTGCACCCCTCCCGTCCCTCCCTCTCTCTATCTCTCTCTGCCGCCCTCCTGTCCCCCCCCTTCTCTCTCTGCCCCCCCTTCTCTCTCTGCCCCCCCCTTCTCTCTCTGCCCCCCCTTCTCTCTCTGCCCCCCCCCTTCTCTCTCTGCCCCCCCCCTTCTCTCTCTGCCCCCCTCCTGTCCCCCCCTTCTCTCTCTGCCCCCCTCCTGTCCCCCCCCTTCTCTCTCTGCCCCCCTCCTGTCCCCCCCTTCTCTCTCTGCCCCCCTCCTGTCCCCCCTTCTCTCTCTGCCCCCCCTCCTGGCCCCCCCTTCTCTCTCTGCCCCCCTCCTCTCTCTGGCCCCATCCTGTCTTCCCCCTTCTCTCTGGCCACCCCACTTCTCTCTGGCCCCCTCCTGATCCCCCCCCCCCCACTTCTCCCTCTCTCTGCCTCCCCCTCCTGTCCCCCTCTCTCTCTCTCCCTGACCCCCCCCCCCCCCGTCCAGTCCCTCTCTCTCCCCGTCCCACCCTCTCTCCCGTCCCTCCTATGCCCCCTGTATCTGTCTCTCTATACCCCCCTCCCGTCCCCATGTCTATCTGTCCTCTCTCCCATCTCCCTCCTCTCCGCGTGTCTATTTCTCTGTCCCTCTGCCACCAAGCCTGTCTGTCTCGGTCTCTCCTCTGCCTCCCCTTCCCGTCACTCCCCTGTCCCTCTAGGTAAATAGGAACAGGAGTAGGCCATTTAGACCCTCGATCCTGTTCCGCCATTCAATGAGATCATGGCTGATCTGTGACCTAACTCCATCTACCCGTCTTACCCAAAGGTATTAACGGATATGGGGCTAACAAAAATTGATCAATCTCAGATTTAAAATTAACAATTGAGCTAGCATCAACTGCTGTTTGCAGAAGAGTTCCAGACTTTTACCCCTCTCACTCTGGCTGTGTCTCTCTCTCTCTCTCTCTCTCTCTGCCCCCCCCCCTCCTGGCCTCCCTCTCTTTCTGCCCCCCCCACTCCTGTCCCCCCCTCTCTCTCTGCCCCCCTCCCGCCCCCCCACTCTCTCTGCCCCCCCTCCCTCTCTCTCTCTCTGCCCCCCTCCCGTCCCCCCCTCTCTCTCTCTGCCCCCCTCTCTCTCTCTGCTCCCCCCTCCCGTCCCCCCCCCTCATCCGCACCCTCCCGCTCTCTCTCTCTCTGCCCCCCTCCTGTTCCCCCCTCTCTCTCTGCCCCCCTCCTGTCCCCCCCCTCTCTCTCTGCCCCCCTCCTGTCCCCCCCCTCTCTCTCTGCCCCCCTCCTGTCCCCCCCCCCCTCTCTCTCTGCCCCCCCTCCTGTCCCCCCCTCTCTCTCTGTCCCCCTCCTGTCCCCCCTTCTGTCTCTGCCCCTCTCTCTCTCTGCCCCCCTCCTGTCCCCCCTCTCTCTCTGCCCCCCTCCTGTCCCCCCTCTCTCTCTGCCCCCCTCCTGTACCCCCCCTCTCTCTCTGCCCCCCTCCTGTACCCCCTTCTCTCTCTGCCCCCCCTCCTGTCCTCCCTCCTCTCTCTGCCCCCCTCCTGTCCTCCCTTCTCTCTCTGCCCCCCTCCTGTCCCCCCTTCTCTCTCTGCCCCCCTCCTGTCCCCCCTTCTCTCTCTGCCCCCCTCCTGCCCCCCTTCTCTCTCTGCCCCCCTCCTGCCCCCCCCTCTCTCTCTGCCCCCCTCCTGTACCCCCTTCTCTCTCTGCCCCCCTCCTCTCCATGCCCCCCTCCTGTCCTCCCTTCTCTCTCTGCCCCCCTCCTCTCTATGCCCCCTCCTGTCCTCCCTCCTCTCTCTGCCCCCCTCCTGTCCTCCCTTCTCTCTCTGCCCCCCTCCTGTCCCCCTTCTCTCTCTGCCCCCTATCTCTCCGCACCCCCCTCCTGTCCCCACTTCTCTCTCTGGCCCCATCCTGTCTTCCCCCTTCTCTCTGGCCACCCCACTTCTCTCTGGCCCCCTCCTGTTCCCCCCCCCACTTCTCCCTCTCTCTGCCCCCCACTCCTGTCCCTCTCTCTCTCTCTCCCTGCCCCCCCCCCGTCCAGTCCCTCTCTATCCCCGTCCCACCCTCTCTCCCGTCCCTCCTATGCCCCCTGTATCTGTCTCTCTATACCCCCCTCCCGTCCCCATGTCTATCTGTCTCTCTCCCATCTCCCTCCTCTCCGCGTGTCTATTTCTCTGTCCCTCTGCCACCAAGCCTGTCTGTCTCGGTCTCTCCTCTGCCTCCCCTTCCCGTCACTCCCCTGTCCCTCTAGGTACATAGGAACAGGAGTAGGCCATTTAGACCCTCGATCCTGTTCCGCCATTCAATGAGATCATGGCTGATCTGTGACCTAACTCCATCTACCCGTCTTACCCAAAGGTATTAACGGATATGGGGCTAACAAAAATTGATCAATCTCAGATTTAAAATTAACAATTGAGCTAGCATCAACTGCTGTTTGCAGAAGAGTTCAGACTTTTACCCTCTCACTCTGGCTGTGTCTCTCTCTCTTCTCTCTGCCCCCTCCTGTCTCTTTCCCTCTCTGTCCCCCTCCTGTCCTGTTCTGCCCTCCCCAAGTCTGTCTCTCCCTCTATCTGCCCCACTCCCTCCCGTGTCCCCTCTCCATCTCTGCCCCCTCCTGTCTTTGTCTCACCCTCCCCTTTCCCCCTCCTGCCTCTCTCCACACCCCCCTCCTGCCCCTCCGTCCTTTTGTCCCACTTACTATCTCTCAGTCGCCCCCTCCCGTCCCTCTCA